>NC_082716.1:114346649-114646649 GCF_030144855.1 Hypanus sabinus | reverse complement strand
TAAGGAACAGCTGTGGGGAAAGGAACAAACTTTACAATTCAGGTTAATAACGTTTCATCAGAGTGACTTCAAGCATTTTCAGTTTTTAGTACAGATCTCCAGCAAATTGAGATTCTGCTTGATTTCCACTGAGTGACAGACAGGTGACAGTGAGGGGAGGATTTCCAAACACAGTTTGAACACCAAACTGACAGGTCTATTTTTACTGTTGTAAACACGGAATGACCCATTTACTCATAGCCTCTCCCTGTGAGGATGGAATGCGAACTCATCCTCTCCTCAGATTAGCAGTCATTGCTTCCAAAGGAACTGCAGAAACAAACGTCTGATCCCAGATCAGAAATACTCACTCAGCACCTTATAAGCCCAAGCAGCTCGATCCCGGGTCCATTTTACCTGGATCAAAAACTGTGATATCACAGGATACAACCTCACAGAATCACACAGCTGAATCTGCCATTCACCGACCCTGAGAATCTCACACATCGTTCCCGAGTTTCACACTGGGTAGTGCACTTTGGGATTTCCCCACAACCAATGTCCAGCTGCTCGAAATTCCTGCTTCATTGCAGAAGGAGGAACATCCATTCCCATCTGTAGAAGCACTAACCAAAGTCAAAGCCAAAACACCAACAGTTCCATATGCCTGGCATGCCGATCTCAGGACTATAGCCCAAGCAACAACTCTCCCAGTACTCCTTGCTGCCAGTAAAATGCTGCAGTGTGTCAGGCAGTCACTGTTCAAATACTAGCACCTCCACACCAATGCACAATAGAACTGGTACCTGATGACCCTCTGGCATTCCAGCTAACAAAAACCGATTCTGGAAATAACTCAGTGAGGCCAAAGGTGCAAAAGAACACTTCACAAGGAAGACAAAGGTTGCTGATATATAACATTGGTGGGATACTGGGTGGACTGAGGTTGATCTGGATGGTTCATGCATATCACTGAAGTGGGGGTTGGGGATGTGGGGCTAGGAAACTGGACAGAGGTTGAACAAGATGGGCAGGGATGAGCAGATGGAACCAGGAGGGAGAAGGGATTAAGGACAATCACTGATGATCCTCCAGCAAAGCACAAATACTGAATGAATAGTACATGCTACTGTATAAAAGATTCTAAAATAACAATGTTATAACAAACAACAAGAACTTTGCCACATATACTTTGATCCTAACCAAATTTTTATCAACATAGCATAGAAAATTTCCCAATCCAGACGCTTCATGCTTTGAATGGTAACTGCTCTGCCCATAACTTTCTTCTTTGTCTACTCTGTTTTTAATTTTCTCAAACAATCGCAGTAGGTTAGTTTGGCAGGATTTTCCATTCAGATAACCATGCTGGCTTTGGCCTATCTTGTCATGTGCTTCCAGGAACTCAGGAATCTCATCCCTAACTATTAAATCCAAATATCCAAGCACTAATCTCAGGCTAACAGGTCTATAGTTTCCTTTCTGCAGCCTTCCACCATTCTTAAATAGTGGAGTAACGTTTGCAATTTACCAGTCATCTAGTATAATGCCAGAATCTATCAATTCTCGAAAGATCATTGTTAATGCCTCTGCAATCTCTCCACCTACTTCCTTCAGAGCCTGAGGGTACATTCCATCAGGTCTAGGAGATTTATCTACCCTCAGACCACCTTTTCAGTCATAAATTTCACTGCACGTGCTCCACTTCCCTGACTCTCTTGAATGTCTGGTATGCTGCAGATGTCTTCCACTGGGAAAGTAGTAAACGATGGCGCTTCTGAAAACTCTATCACTTTCCTAACAAATTCAAGAAAATTCTGAAGACAGTGACAAAATAATTAATAGACTAATAATTTCTCCTCAGACTTCCAATCGAGTACAGATATCAATTTACTACTCTGCTATCTTCATTGGAGATGATACCTGGGCATGTCTATCCCAGTGGTATATCTACTCCCATTTGTCACTTAAATTGGTTTGAGATACCAGATTTTCTTCCTGATCAATGGTTGATGACATACCTCCTGTTTCCTTTCATAATCTTCATCATCAGTCTTGTGTCTTTTCACTCTCTCGGTTTATACTGGGTCAAATCCAGCTGTGTCCGCCAGACCAATTGCCTCCTTACTGACATCATCATCTGTGTCACTAGAGGTCCCTTTTGCATCGGTATCCCTTTCCAGTTTCCTGGCGTTTTCAAGGTGTCGCTGTTTCTGGGGACGCCAGTTTTGGCTGACTTTCAAGTTGATTGACTTCACTGTTAACCCCGTCCACCAAGACAGCTAATCCGCCCACCGAAGATCTCCCCAATGCCGCAGAGATTCACCTCATTCCACTTTGCAACTCCGAATAGAGCTTTTGTGTGTGGACAAAATTTACATGCTGCCTTTTAACCCGTTCCGTCGATGCACAGATCTGTTTTTCTGCTGACTTATTGTCTTTTCTATACTGCTCCTTTGGCATGGTATGTGTTATTTTTCTATATCAGTGATTTCGCGTTTCAAGATATCTATCTGCTCTGTAACTCAATATGGTCGTGGCTTCATAGGTCCGTTAAAGTGGCTTGGGCCTAAACTGTTGTTTTAATTCCCCATCAGATCATTTTCATTTTATAACATATCGCTTCAACATCACTGATAAGCCCGTCCTCACCAGACTGAGCATCAACAGCAAATTCCTTCCGTATTTCTTTACCAACGGTGTCAAGTTTAAATGCATCACCTAAGTAAGTGCTTAAAATTGCAGTTAACATTTCTCTCTCAGCTTTGGTCGGTGTATTTGATCCAAGATGGCTGTGCGATGCAGCTTGCAGCGGCCACTCCGGAGCTGATTATCTGTTATTTGTGAAGTGGGGTGCTGTGCGCAATCATAATCGATTGAAAATGGACGTGGGAGCATGGAGGAATATCGGGAAATCTCCAGGAAGGCCTCCTTCATTGCTGCTGCTGCTGTGAGGTCCGGGACTCCGCTGGGAAGAACAGGCCCCCAGTCCTCAGGGTCGCGTTGCTGATGGCTGTTGGCGGGGCGTCTTAATACGCTCGGCAGAGGATGGTGCTCGGAGAAGCTGTGCTGAAGGGGATGGTCGTCGGCTCGGAGGTTCAACGGACTCGGATCCACTGCGGTCAGGCTGCTTTTGTTGTGTGCTGCTTCTGTGAGGATGAGTCGGGTGGCGCCGTGGAAGTCGATAGCGGAGGTATTCCCTTCTGCCACCTGCATGGGATGACGAGTCTGTCAGGACCCTGGGGACCTGTGGAAACTGTGTGCTGATTTCTTTTAAATTTATAGTCCTTTAACATCTTTGGACTATTTTTACTGTGCCTATAGTCTGTTTTTTTAATCAATTATGCTATTGTTTACACTGTTGTAACTATGTGGTTTTGTGCAGGTCTTGTAGCTTTAGTTTTTGGTCTTGTTTGTCTGGTGGATTTGGAGCTCCTTTCTGGGGAATGCGCTAGATGGTAGTGCGATATTAATACGCAGCAGCCTCTCTGGACTCTGGATTGGGGATTGCCAAAGGTTACATGGATTTTCTAGTGCAGTCTGTTTTGTCATATGCTTTTGTGATATCATTCTGGAGGAACATTGTCTTATTTTTTTAACTGCATTGCATTTGTGGTTTCTAAATGACAATAAACTGAATCTGAATCTGTATTGGTTTTGATCGTGAGAGAGAGAGAGACAAAGAGGGAGAGAGAGGCAGGGTGAGAGAGAGAGAGAGAGAGAGAGAGAGAGAGAGAGAGAGAGAGAGAGAGAGGGAGAGATACTTTATTGATCCTGAAAGCAATTACAGCATCACAGTGGCATTACAAGGGCAGAGATATAGAACTAATAGAAGAGATGTAAAAAAAAGTTCCCTTAAAGATAAGATTTACAACATTTACAAGTGGAATGTGACAAGATTTCTCAGTTTACACTGTTAAGTTGTCGGTGCCTGAATCACCATAATTTTATACAGCAACACAGGCTGTCCGCGATAGCAGGCTGTGGTAAGCAGAGGTTATTAACAGTCTAACAGGCGGGGTGATGGGCAGCTATCACTTCCCCGGCTATAGGTTGACATTGGCAGTGTGTAGTGAGACTGCAGGCAAGAATAGGCTGATGATTGGGCAGAATGGCTGTCAACAGCCCAAGCTGCAACTTATCAGTGGACAAATTGGAAAAGGGCAAATGCAGAACTGAAGGTGTTAGATTTGAATACGCACAGTATATCCAGAATAAGGCAGATGAACATGCTGCACAGTTACAGGTTGGCATGGATGATGATGTGGGCATCACAGAATCATGGCTGAAGGAAGATTACAGTGGGAGTTCTATGTCCAAGGATACACATTTTGTCGAATGGACAGGCAGAGTGGGTGGCATTGCTCTGTTGTTAAAAACAAAACAAGAAATCAAGTTGTTAGGAAGAGGTAACATAGGATGGGTAGGGTTGAATAATTGTGGATGGAGCTACGGAACTGCAGGGGTGAAAAGACCTTGATGGGAGTAATATACAGACCCCCAAACAGTAGTAAGCTTGTGGTCTACAAATTACAACGGGAGATGGAAAATGCATGTCAAAAGGGCAACGTTAGAAAAGTCACATGTGATTTCATTATGCAAGTTGATTGGGAAAATCAGGTTGGGCTCGATTACAGGGGAAGGAATTTCTAGGATGCCTGTGAGGTGGCTTTTTCAAGCATCTTGTGGTTGAGGCCATAAAGGAATCAGCGATCCTGCATTGGGTGTTGTACAATGAACCAGAATTGATTAGAGAGTTTAAAGTACAGGAACTCTTAGGGGAAAGTGATCATAATATGATGGAATTCACCCTGCAACTTGAGAAGGGAAAGCTTCTGCTCTTGTATCTTATTATCTAATGGAGAAGCAGAATGATGGGCTGAAAGGTCTGTTTCTGTAGGTTTGTGTCTGTACCTGACTCTGATGGACAGGAGCAGTCCAGCAATGAGCAGTCATATCCTGTCATGTTTGTGACTGACCCAAATGGGGCAGGAAATTCAGGAATGGGCTGAAGGTGTGTTCCTGTACTGTCCTGTCTGTGGTTCTCTCTAAGGGGCTGGAAACTTCACGGCGATGGAACAAAGGGTGTACTCTTGTTGTGCTTGTGACTGACTTGAATGGCACAGGAAAGGTAGGAAGATTGGCTAAAGGGGTTTTCCTGTGCTGTTGTGTCTGTGACTGACCCTACAGGATGGTGACATCAGGGTGACGGGCTGAAAGTGTGTTCCAGTACTGGCTTGTCTGTGAATGACCCTATTGGAAAAGGAGAAACCTTGTGATATACCGAAGGTGTCTCCTGTGCAGTTGTTTATGTTAGTGACACTTACGGGATAGGAAAATCATAGTGATTGTCCGAAGGTGTTTTCCTGTGCTGTTGTGTCTGTGTCTCCCTCTAATGGGACAGGTGGATGAGAGAGATGCACTGAAAGTGTGTTCCTGTGCAGTTATATCTAAGACCGACTCTAATATGACAGGAGCATCAGGGTGCTGGACTGAAGGTTTGTTCCTGTGTTGTTCTGTCTGTGACTGACTCCTGTAGGACAGTAACGTTAGGATGATGGGCTGAAGAGGTTTCCCTGTGCTGTCGTGCCTGTGACTGACTCTAATGGGACAGGAACTGAAGGAAGATGCGCCAAAAGGGTTTTCCTGTGTTGTTGTGTCTTTGACTTTCTCATATGGGACAGGAAAATTATGGTGATGGGCCGAAGGTGTTTTCCAGTGTTGGTGTGACTGTGACTGTCTCTAATGGAATAGGAGAATCAGGGTGATGAACAGAAGGAGTGTTCCTGTGGTGTTGTGGCTAAGACTGACTCGAATGGGTCAAGGAACTTCAGGATGATGGGCTGAAGGTGTGTTCCTGTACTGTTCTCTCTGTGGGTGTCCCTAATGGGAGGGAAACATCAAGGCGATGACTCAAAGGGATGCTCCAGCCTGTTGTTTCTGTAACTGACTTTAATGGGACAGGAGCAGCCTGGTGATAGGCTGAAAGGGATTTCCTGTACTGTTGTGCCTTTGAGTGACTCTAAAGGGACAGGAAGGCCTGTGCTAGTGTGTCTGTGACTGACCCTAATGGGACAGGATCATTAGGGTGATGGGCCAAACTGGTGTTCCTGTGCTGTTGTGCCTGTCACCGACACTAATAGGATGGGAACGGTAGGATGATGGACCAAAGGTGTGTTCTTTTGCTGTTTTGCTGTTGACTCTTATGGGGCAGGAAAATCAGGAAGACCGCTTTGGCCTATCACGTGGTTTTTCTATCCCAATAGGGTCAGTCACTGACAAGCCAGTACTGGAACACAAATTTGGCCCATCTCACTGATGTTCCTGTCCCATTAGAGTCTGTCACAGATACAACAGCACAGGAACACCCCATCAGTGCATCATCCTATCCTTCCTATCCCCTAAGAGTCAGTTACACACAGGTGCAAGAGCACAGGAACACGCCTCGCCCCACCATCCTACCCTTCCTGTCCCCTAAGAGTCAATCACACAGACAAAAAAGCACAGGAACACACTTTCAGCCCATCAACCTTCTTTTCCTGTTCCATTGTAGTCAGTTACAGACACAACAGTACAGGAAAGACCCTTTGGTCCATCATTGTGCCATTCCTGTCCCACTAAACTCAGTCCCGGACACAACAGCACAGGAACAGCCCTTCGTCCCATCACCCAGGTGTTCCTGTTCCATTAGAGTCAGTCATGGACACGACAACACAGGAACTCACATTCAGCCCATCATCCTACTGTTCCTGTCCCCTTAGAGTCAGTCACAGACAAAACAGCTCAGTGAAACCCCTTTTGCCTATCACCTTGCTGCCTAATAAAGTCAGCCACAGACACAACATCACAGGAATTGATGACAGAGACTATGCAAGGAAACAGAAATGCTGACTTTTAATTACTTTACCTGACACTTCTGAGCATTAATTTCTCACTTTTCGTACCTCAGCTCTTTATTTAGTTTGCTTAGTACTTGTATGATGGTTGTACTCTGAAACCTTGGTGCTAAGGTCATTCGTCATTTTTGACTCCCAGAAGAATCCCAAGGGTCAGAAATTAAACAGAGATCCAGCAGGAGAAGAAATCAGACTCGATAGGCTGAATGGCCCTGTTCTACTCCTTTATCTCATGGCCCTTTCGTCTATGAACTTGTGCAGCAACGTTGAGGGTTATCTGACCACAGGAGACCATAAGATCATAAGACATGAGTTGAGAATTAAGGGGCAAAAGTTTAAGGGTAACACAAGGGGGAACTTCTTTACTCAGAGAGTGGTAGTTGTGTGGAATGAGCTTCCAGTATAAGTGGTAGAGGCAGTTTGATTTTGTCACTTAAAAAAAATGGATAGGTATATGGACAGGAAAGGAATGGAGGGTTATGGGCTGAGTGCAGGTCAGTGGGACTAGGTGAGAGTAAGCGTTTGGCACAGACTAGAAGGGCTGAGATGGCCTGTTTCCATGCTGTAATTGTTATATGGTTATAGGAGCAGAATTCGGCCATTCGGCTGGTTACGGAGAGCGCTTGGTAAACACACTCCTTACGCACACAAACATTGTCTTATCATTCTGCTGTCGTTCGGCTGAATGTTCTCACTTCAAAGTCTTCTCTGGTGTATTTTATAAAGGGTTTTAAATCAGGTCGATACGATCAGATTGGCTTTGTGGTGCCTTTCCCAACATACACAGTGGAATATTCAACAGGTAACGTGTAATTGTGTATATGTTGTTTGTGTAACATTTTTAACCCTACCTGACTCACGTTGTCTAGGGTGAATAACCGTCGACCCCTGCCAAACAGTGTAAACGCTTGGTGGGAATACGGTGTGAGACCCCCAAATATCAGCAGTGACACCAATATCAAACAATACACAAAGTGCGAGTAACAAAATATACTTTACAGCAATTTGTAATGATGGGTTGACTAGGGGGAATGCCATACTAGATCTAGTATTAGGTAATGAACCAGGTCAGGTCACAGATCTGTCAGTGGGTGAGCATCTGGGGGACAGTGATCACCGCTCCCTGACCTTTAGCGTTATCATGGAAAAGGATAGAATCAGAGAGGACAGGAAAATTTTTAATTGGGGAAGGGCAAATTATGAGGCTATAAAGCTAGAACTTGCTGGTGTCAATTGGGATGATGTTTTTGCAGGGAAATGTACTATGGACATGTGGTCGATGTTTAGGGATATCTTGCAGGATGTTAGGGATAAATTTGTCCCGGTAAAGAAGATAAAGAATGATAGGGTGAAGGAACCATGGGTGACAAGTGAAGTGGAAAATCTAGTCAGCATACATGAGGTTTAGGAAGCAAGGATCAGATGGGTCTATTGAGGAATATAGGGTAGCAAGACAGGAGCTTAAGAAGGGGCTGAGAAGAGCAAGAAGGGGTCTTGAGAAGGCCTTGGCGAGTAGGGTAAAGGAAAACCCCAAGGTATTCTTCAATTATGTGAAGAACAAAAGGATGACAGGAGTGAAGGTAGGACCGATTAGAGATAAAAGTGTGAAGATGTGCCTGGAGGCTGTGGAGGTGAGCGAGGTCCTCAATGAATGCCTCTCTTCAGTATTCACCAGTGAGAGGGAACTTGATGATGGTGAGGACAATATGAGTGAGGTTGATGTTCTGGAGCATGTTGATATTAAGGGAGAGGAGGTGTTGGAGTTGTTAAAATACATTAGGATGGATAAGTCCCCAGGGCCTGATGGAATATTCCCCAGGCTCTTCCATGAGGTGAGGGAAGCAATTGCTGAGCCTCTGGCTAGGATCTTTATGTCCTCATTGTCCACAGGAATGGTACTGGAGGATTGGAGGGAGGCGAATGTTGTCCCCTTGTTCAAAAAAGGTAGTAGGGATAGTCCGGGTAATTATAGACCAGTGAGCCTTACATCTGTGGTGGGAAAGCTGTTGGAAAAGATTCTTAGAGATAGGATCTATGGGCATTTAGAGAATTGTGGTCTGATCAGGGACAGTCAGTATGGCTTTGTGAAGGGCAGATCATGCCTAATAAGCCTCTTTGAGGAGGTGACCAGGCACATAGATGAGGGTAGTGCAGTGGATGTGATCTACATGGATTTTAGTAAGGCATTTGACAAGGTTCCACATGGTAGGCTTATTCAGAAAGTCAGAAGGCATGGGATCCAGGGAAGTTTGGCCAGGTGGATTCAGAATTGGCTTGCCTGCAGAAGGCAGAGGGTTGTGGTGGAGGGAGTACATTCAGATTGGAGGGTTGTGACTAGTGGTGTCCCACAAGGATCTGTTCTGGGACCTCTACTTTTTGTGATTTTTATTAATGACCTGGATGTGGGGATAGAAGAGTGGATTGGCAAGTTTACAGATGACACAAAGATTGTTGGTGGTGTATATAGTGTAGAGGATTGTCGAAGATTGCAGAGATACATTGGTAGGATGCAGAAGTGGGCTGAGAAGTGGCAGATGGAGTTCAACCCAGAGAGGTGTGAGGTGGTACACTTTGGAAGGACAAACTCCAAGGCAGAGTACAAAGTAAATGGCAGGATACTTGGTAGTGTGGAGGAGCAGAGGGATCTGGCGGTACATATCCACTGATCCCTGAAAGTTGCCTCACAGGTAGATAGGGTAGTTAAGAAAGCTTATGGGGTGTTAGCTTTCATAAGTCGAGGGAAAGATTTTAAGAGTTGCGATGTAATGATGCAGCTCTATAAAACTCTGGTTAGGCCACAATTAGAGTACTGTGTCCAGTTCTGTTCGCCTCACTATAGGAAGGATGTGGAAGCATTGGAAAGGGTACAGAGGAGATTTACCAGGATGCTGCCTGGTTTAGAGAGTATGGATTATGATCAGAGATTAAGGGAGCTAGGGCTTTACTCTTTGGAGAGAAGGAGGATGAGAGGAGACATGATAGAGGTGTACAAGATATTAAGAGGAATAGACAGAGTGGACAGCCAGCACCTCTTCCCCAGGGCACCACTGCTCAGTATAAGAGGACTTGACTTTAAGTTAAGGGGAGGGAAGTTCAAGGGGGATATTAGAGGTAAGTTTTTCACTCAGAGAGTGGTTGGTGCGTGGAATGCACTGCCTGAGTCAGTGGTGGAGGCAGACACACTAGTGAAGCTTAAGAGACTACTAGACAAGTATATGGAGGAATTTAAGGTGGGTGGTTATATGGGAGGCAGTGTTTGAGGGTTGGCACAACATTGTGGGCCGAAGGGCATGTAATGTGCTTTACTATTCTATGTTCTATGTTAGTAGAAATAACTAAAAGAAAAGGTGCCAAGTGAGTAAATTTATCAGGCAAACACGAGGAAATCTGCAGATGCTGGAAATTCAAGCAACAGACAATAATGCTGGTGGAACGCAGCAGGCCAGGCAACATCTATAGAGAGAGGCGCTGTCGATTTTTCGGGCGGAGACCCTTCGTCAGGACGTCGAGCTTCTCAATTTGGACCTTCTGAGGATCTTAAAATTTCTGGTCTTCTCCTATCATTTCGCATTTCCCCCTCCCCCCACTACTTTCAAATCTCTTGCTATCTTTCCTTTCGGTTAGTCCTGACAAAGGGTCTCGGCCCGAAACATCGACGGCGCTTCTCCCTATAGATGCTGCCTAGCCTGCTGTGTTCCATCAGCATTTTGTGTGTGTTGTTCTTAGAAAACTTTTCCCCTTTTTCCTGATGCAAATTCTGAATTCCTCCTAAAAGCCGTGGCCCCCGTCAGCCCAAAAGCTTTCTCTAGACACTCCTTCCAAGAAGCCAATGGCTGGTTAACATTCACGCCTTTTACCACCTCAGCTGCTACCCCTCTCAAACTTTCTCCCAATCTTTGCTGCTTCTCCTCCTCAGAACACTGCCAATCACTTAGCAACTGAGAGGTATGTTCTATCCAGGTTTCATAATCATCCTCCCCGTAGGGGATGAGATACCTCCCTGTGAAAATTCTTAACTTCTGACGCGGACCCACCACCCTGTTCACCAGGGAGTTAACGGCTGAGGCCAACTCAGAGACCTCCTTCCGTGGGGAATGAGAACCAATTGCATTCTCCAAATCTGACCACCCCCTTCCTTCACCCTTCAAAAACGATTGGACCCGCTGTCTAAAATCTTCGTCCCCAGCTTTGGGCAACTCCTCTGGTGTCCCTTCCTCCGTGACTGTGTGCACGCCCCAGAGCGCCACCTCACCGAGGTCACTGATACATGGCAGCAGTCCCAACTCCTGGACGTCAGCACCAGTCAGCACCACCTAGCACCATTACTAGGCTGAGACCCTCACATTACCAATCTTTCTGCTTACAATTTCAAACTTAGAGATAGCTCTGACTGTACTTAAACATCGAGTTAGAACGTCGTCTGCGGTACGCATATCCACCCCATTTAATACGCAGGCATGATTAATCGGTATTTCCTCGATCTTATACCAAAGTTCAATCTTATCTGAGTCCATCTGTTCTAATTTTAACGGGCGACTTTCACCGTATCCTACAGAATTCAGATCACGGACGAGCAACCCACAATGTTACCTCTTTAACCACTTTAATTTAATGGCACCGCAATTACCCATAAAGCCCTGCGTTAAAATTACGCCGTTGCTGAAGCACCAGTCAAATGTGCAGGCGTCAATGTTCTTTATGTCTGTGAATATTACGCATGCGCGCAGTACGCAAACTAGGAGGGAAAACAGAAAAAGCAGAAGCAGTGGATGTTGTTTGCATGGACTTTGAGATGATCGTCAACAAGGTAACCCATGCAAGGCTTATTGAGAAAGTAAGGAGTAATGGGATCTTGCCGGTTATTTCTTCAAAGCATTCCAAGAGATTTGTCAGACATGTTTTCCTCTAAAGGAATCCTGCTAACTTGGAATCCTCCTTCATCATGTGTCCCCAATTACAGTACCCAAAAAGCTCACCCTTAATACACTCTAACATCTTCATGACCACTGAGGTCAGACTAACTGTCCTATAATTTTCTTCTCTGCTTAAAGAGTGGAGTGACATTTGCAACTTTCTAGTCCGCCAGAACTGTTCCAAAATCTAGTGATTGGTGATTGTGGTGGTGGCATCTGTCGGTCTCGAGAGACCATGGATCTGCGCCTGGAGTTTCCAGGGCGCAGGCCTGGGCAGGGTTGTATGGGAGACCGGCAGTTGTCCAAGCCGCAGGCTTTCCCCTCTCCAAGCCACTGATGTTGTCCAAGGGAAGGGCACTAGGACCCAAGCAGCTTGGCACCGGTGACGTTGCAGAGGAATGTGCTGTTAAGAGCCTTGCTCAAGGACACAAACACGCTGCCTCAGCTGAGGCTCGAACCAGTGACCTTCAGGTTACTAGTCTGATGCCTTGCCCGCTAGGCCATGAGCCAACATTACTCAACACTTTAAGAGAAAACTAAGGGGGAACTTCTTCATTCAAAGGTGGGGAGAGTGTGCAATGAGCTGCCAGAGAAAGTGGCAGGGACGATTTCAACATTCAGAGAAGTTTGCTTAAGTCACTGGATGAGAAGGATATGGAGGGCTATAGTCCAGGTGGAAGTTGTTGCAACTCGGCAGATTTATGCTTTGGCATGGACTAGATTGGCCAAATGGCATTTTCCTCTGTTGTAGTGTTCTATGACTCTAATGCCTTCATAATCTCTTCAGCTATCTCTTTCTGAACCCTGGGGTCTCCACCTTCTGGTCCAGGAGTCTTATCTACCTTCAGGCCTTTCAGCTTCAAAAATACCTTCTCTCCTTGATAAAAGCATTTATCTTGACTTCTGCCCCAGACGCTCCTGAATGTTTGGCAGTTGGCAGTTATGTAATAAATTTAATGAAACAATTGTAGGGGGTGACTTCAAGCTGCAGGAGGATTGGGAAAGTAAGATTGGTATGAGATCACAAGAGAAGGAATTTATTGAATGCTTACGAAATGGCTTTTTAGAGCAGCCAATGGTTGAGCCTACTTGGGGAACTGCTATCATAGATTGGGTGTTGTGTAATAACCCAGATCTTATTAGGGAGATTAATGTAAAGGCAGTGATCATAATATGATTGAATTTCTAATGCAATTTGTGAGGGAGATGCATAGGTCACATGCGTAGTATCACAATGGAATAAGGGGAATTACAGAGGCATGAGAGATGTGATTCCCCAGGTGGATTGGAGAAGAATACTAGTGTGGATGATGCCAGAGAAGAAATGGCTGATATTTCTGAGAATACTTCATAATGTACAGGATAGATATGTCCCACAGAAGTAGTTCTCAAACAGCGGGGTTAGGCTACTGTGGCTGTCAAGGAAGTTAAGGACTGTATAAAAACCATGTAAGGTGCTTAAAAGGTAGCAAAAGTGAGTAGGAACTTAGATAATTGGGTAGCTTTTAAAATCCAACAACAGACAGCTAAAAAAAGCTATAAGAAGGGGAAAGGTGAAATATGAGGGGGAAACTAGAGAATAATTTATATTAGTTATAGAAATATGAAAGTTAGGCAATAGTTGATATTGGACCACTGGAAAATTATACTCCTGAGTTCAAAATGGGGAAGTGATGGTAGATGAACTTGATAGGTACTTTGCACCCGTGTACTCTGTGGAAGACAGGAGCAGTGTGCCAGAGATCATTGAATGTCAGGGAGGAGGAAAACGTGCTCGGCACACTCGGGTTCTTAATGTGGATAAGTCACTTGGATCAGATGGACTACATCTCAGGGTCCTGAGAGAGGTTGCCAAGGAGATAACAGATGCATTGGTCATGACCTGTCAAGATTCACTTGATTCTGGCATGGTCCCGGAGGACAGGAAAATTGCAAATGTCAATCCACTCTTTGAGAAGGGAGGAGGGCTAAAGAAAACAAATTATAGTCTAGTTAGCCTCACCTCAGAGGCTGGAAAAGCACTTGAGTCTATTATAACAGATGAGGTACAAGGAGACTAATGATAAAATAAGTCAAAGTTTGCATAGCTTCTGTACAGGGAAATCTTGCCTGACAAATCTGTTAAGAGTTCTTCGAGGAAGTAATAAGCAGGACGGACAAACGAGAGGCAGTCGAAATCATTTACTTGGATTTTCTGAAGGCATCTGATAAGGTGTCACACATGAGACTGCTTAACAGGATAAAAATCAGAAGAAATACAGGCATGGATAGATGAATGACTGACAGCCAAGAGGCAGCGAATGGGAATAAAAGGAGCCTTTTCTGATTGGCTAGCAGTGTTAGTGGTCTTCAGGGGTCTGTATTCGTTCCACTATTTTTCACAGTATTTGTCAATGATCTGGATAATGGAACTGATGGCTTTGTGGTAAGGTTTGTGGATAATACAAAGATAGATGGAGGCATTGGTAGTGCTGAGGAAGCAATGCGATTGCAGCAGGACACAGACAAATTTGAAGAATGGGCAAAAAGATGGCAGATGGAATACAATATTGGGAAATGTACGATAATGCATTTTGTCTAAAGGAACAATAGTGAACTATTATCTGATTGGGGAGAACGTTCAAACACCAAAAGTACAGAAGGAAATATGACTCCTCGGGCAAGACTCCCAGAAGGTTAATTTACAGGTTGAGCCTATGGTAAAAGAATGCAAATGCAATGCCGGCATTTATTTAAAGTGGGGAAGAATATATAAGCAAGGAGATAATGCTGGTACTTTATAAGACATTACTTAGGCCACACTTAGAATATTTGGGACCCATATGTCTGAAAGGCTGTGTTGTCATTGGACAGAGTCCAGAGGATGTTCAAGAAGATTATTCCAAGAATGAAGGAGTTAAGGTATGAGGAGTATTTGCCAGCCTTGGGCCTGTACTCCTGCACTGACTTGTGTCTAATAAATGTCGGTGATGAGGGGTGTTAAATCTCACTGAAACCCACAGAATATGGAAAGGTGCAGATAGGGTGGATGAGGAGAGGACTTTTTGTATGGTGTTTGTAGCCATGACAGAGGGTACAGCATGAAAACTGAGGAGCAGCCATTTAGAATAGTTAAGGATGATTTTGTTTAGTCAGAAACGGTGAATCTGTGGAATTCTCTGACACAGACGGCAGTGGAGGCCAAGTCTGTGGGTACATTTAAGGCAGAAGCTAATAGTTTGCTGATCAGTCAGGACATTACACAATATGCCGAGGAGGCAGGTGCATTGGGTTGAGTGAGAACCGGGTTCGGCCATGATAAAACGGCGGGGCAGACTTGATGGGCTGAATGGCCTAATTCTGCTCCTATGTCTTATGGTCTTATACAGTGAAGATTGACATAAAATATTTATTACATTTGGCTGCTATTGCTTTGCTCTATTATTAACTCGCCGGCATCATCTTTCAGTGGTACAATATCAACTCTTGCCTCTCTTTTATTCTTTATATATCTGAACAACTTTTGATAGTGTACTTGATACTATTGGCTCACTTACCTTGATTTTTCATGTTGTCCCTCCGGTGTTTTTTTTAGTTGTCTCCTGTTGGTTATGGAAAAGGTTTCCAATCTTCTAACTTCCCACTATTTTCTTGCTATATTATATGACCCCGCTTTTGCTTTTATCAAAAACAGGAGAAAATCTGTGGATGCTGGAAATCCAAGCAACACATACACAAAATGCTGGAGGAACCTAAGAGGCCAGGCAGCATATATGGAAAATAGTAAACAGTCGACATTTCGGGCTGAGACACTTCATCAGGAAGTACTGGGAAAAAAATACGAGACATCAGAGGAAGGAGTGTGGGGGTGAAAAGGGAGGAAGGAGTGTGGGGGTGAAAGGGGTGGCAGAAGTGGTAGGGGATAGGTGAAACTGGGAGAAGGGGAGCAATGAAGGAAAAAAAACCTACTTAGGATATAATTTCCTTAACGGTTCTCGAAAGATCATTGCTAATGCCTCCAAATCTCTTCGGCCACTTCTTTCAGATCTCTGGGGTGAACACCATCTGTTGAAGGTGACCTATTTACCTTCAAACCATCTCTGTTTCCCAAGAACATTCTTCCGAGTAACGCAAGTTTATACATTCAGACCACTGACATCTGGAAATTTCATATTCCTTCCAGTGTCTTCCATAGGAAAGGGTGATGTACAATACTTATTCAGTTCATCTGTCACCACCTTGCACCCCCACCCCATTACTACCTCTCCAGCATCATTTTCCAGTGGTCCGATATCCACTTCTGCCTCTCTTTTACACTATATGTACCTGAAGAAAAATTTGGTATTCTCTTTAATATTACTGGCTAGCTCACCTATGTATTCCATCTTCTCCTTCTTAATTATTTTAGTTTCATTTTGTTGGTTTTTAAAAGCTTCCCAATCCTCTAACTTCCAAGTAATTTTTGCACTATGCCCTCTGTTTGGTTTTTATGTTGTCTTTGGTTTCTCTTATCAGCACGGTTTTATCACCTTACCTTTTAGAATACTACTTCCTCTTTGTGATGTGAACATCCTGTGCCTTCCGAATTGCTTCCAGAAATTCCAGCCATTGCTGCTCTGTTTTAATCCCTGCTTGTATACTTTTAAAATAAATTTTGACCAATTTTTTGCTCATGCCTCTCTAATTCTCTTTCTTTCACATCTAACTTTAGCATCTTCTTCTTTAATGTCAGGGTGAATTTGATCATATTAAGATCACTTGCCCCTAAGGGTTCTTTGAACTTAAGTGACCTAATTAGTTCCGGTTCATTATAACACCCAGTCCAGAATAACTGATCCCCAAGTGGGCTCTACCATGAGCTGTTCTAAAAAAGCATCTTCTAGGCATTTTAGGAATTCCTCCTCTTGAGAAAAACAACATCCTAATTTTCCTAATCACCTGCATGACAATCCCCTGTGACTATTGGAACGTTACCCTTTTGGCATGCATTTTCTATCTCCCATTGTCATTTCTGGACCATATACTTACTATTGTTTTGAGGTTTCTATACAATTACCATTAGGGATTATTTTTACATTTGCTATACTTATATTCTACCCACAGAGACTGTATGCCTTCTAACCCTTCTACTCTTAACCCTAATTTTATTTAATATTTTACCAACAGAGCCACACAACCCTACTACCGGCTTGTTATTTCAAGAAACATGTAAGTATCTGGGAAACAAGAGGACCTGTAGATGCTAGAAATCTGGAGAACTACACACAAAGTGCTGGAGGATCTCAGCATGTCAGGCAGCATCTATGGATGGGAATCAACATTCCGATCCAAGACCCTTCTGTGGGATTCTTGATACCCATGTATCTGGAAAATCAACAAGGAAACACAACAGAAAGTAGCGCAAAGTCGGGAAAACCTTTGACAAAATTTAATTCATGGCTGATGGAGCTCAATAGTTAGCAAATACAACAAAGATAATAAATTCTTTCACCAATGCCAACATTGACTTTTTAATGACTCTCAATCAGTAAAATTGTCAGAGATAAATAAGAACTGAAATGACAGCTTTAGAAAAGTCTATTTACACTCAGACCCACTTAGATTAAAACTACCTTGAACAGAAGGAGGAAGCAGAATAACACACATAAAAAAAATCACACAACAGTCAGATAACACTTCTAAGTAGATATATATTCATCAACAATGAACATGATTCAATGCTGCATGTGTGTATATGGAATTGTGATAAGAAATACTGGCCAGAAAACATATATGAGAGGCCAACTCAGAAAAATGAAATATCACTGTGGAAGAAAACATTAACCAGTGGAATGAGTATAACCCTCCACAGGAGACATCCCTGAGCAGACGAGATGGTGACAAGAATGCATTGAGCTCTTGACTCAGAGTTGGAGACCACTTCCCAGAAACAGAGAAGTTCCTTGCAGAAATACAGGATGGGGTGGTCAACAAAAAAGAAAAATAAAAACAAAAAATACATACAATACAAACAAGCAATGAAATAAATGCAGAAAATGCCAAGAGAAACCAGACACAATCAAACACATTCCAGGATCCTGCAGCAGCTTAACTCAATCTGATTACTGAAAAAAGTACAATCAAGTGGCAAATATCTTTCACCAAAATCTTGCTTTAAAATACAAACTCATAAATGACCACCATAATTTCATTAAGGCACCATAAATTCAAGCCTGATCCAGTTAGGTACAGAATCTCACATTTTATATGACAATCAATGCATTATTACAGATAGGATAATCTAAAATAAACATCTGGATATAATATTACATGATAAACAAGCAGGAACAGCTCCCTCAATAGATATAACCATTCCCAACACACACATGTGCCTCGACCAATGGGGCACCCCACCACGGGCATTGCTTGTGTCATCAGTCAGGCAACAAAATTATTTTCTGTCAATCAGCTTTCAAATGTTGCTTCTCTGTCATTTGTTGCTGCACCCCACTGCTGATTCCCTTCTCCTCATCATACATTCTTACCCCAAACATCGACCAGATCCCCAAACTTGCCCAGTGCAGACCCGCCTCTGGTTTCTGACTCTGCTCCTTGGAATATCCAACTAATGGTTTCCCATTCTGCTTTCAGTCTTTAGAAGACAGTGATGTTTTCTAACAACCCTTTAGAAGCAGGAAAAATTACCCATAATGTGGAAATAAGTCGTGCATAAGGAGGTTAACTGCCAATGTCATTCTTCCTCAGGTGTGAAGAACATCTCAGACAGAACTGCAGTCAGTGCGACTTCCTCCGTCTGCAGAAAATTCAAGGGAAACCTCTTCACCCAGAGAGTGGTGGCTGGAACCCATCCCACATGGAGAGCAAGAGATTCACAACAGGGGAGGATTTAAAAGGACGGTTGTGGAACAGAATCACTGACCGGGTCCAGCAGGCCTGAGTACGGTGTGTTATAAATTCACTAGGTACCAAAGTCTGATGTTAAGATAGAACTAATTTGTTTGTCACAGATACAAAATATTCAACTCCCATCACATTAAAGGTAAATGTGCAGCAGAAGGATGGTTTAAACTACATTTGTAGGGAGATGGGAACCAGAGTGCCAGAGCAGACAGTGGAGAGGGGGTGAAAATAAGTTATGTTAAAAGTTCATGCAAAGTCACAAATAGAAGGGTTGTGTGTAGTGGTAATAACCTTCTGAGGTGTGTCTATTTCAATGCAAGGAGTATTAAGGGGACGGCTGACGAGCTGAGTTCATGGATTGACTCATGGAATTACGACATTATGGTGATTAGTAAAACTTGGCTACAGGAGGGGCAGGACTGGCAGCTGAATGTTCCAGGGTTCCGATGTTTCAGACGTGATAGAGGCAGAGGAATGAAGGGTGGGGGTGTGGCATTGCTAGTCAGGGAAAATGTTACAGCAGTGCTCAGGCAGGACAGATTAGAGGGCTTGTCTACCGAGACCACATGGGTGGAGCTGAGAAACAGGAAAGGTATGACCACATTAATGGGGTTGTATTATAGACCACCCAATAGTCAGCGAGAATTGGAGGAGCAAATCTGCAGAGAGATAGCAGACAACTGCAGGAAACATGAAGTTGTGATAGTAGGGGATTTTAATTTTCCACGTACTGATTTGGACTCCCATACTGTGAAAGGTCTAGACAGGCTAGAGTTTGTAAAATGTGTTCAGGAAAGTTTTCTATATCAATATATAGAGGTACCAATTAGAAAGGATGCAATATTAGATCTCCTATTCGGAAACGAGTTAGGACAGGTGATCGAAATGTGTGTAGGGGAACACTTCGGTTCCAGTGATCATAACACCATTAGTTTCAACTTGATCATGGATAAGGATAGATTTGGTCCCCGGATTGAGGTTCTAAACTGGAAAAAAAGTCTAATTTGAAAAAATGAGAAATGAGAAAGCATGGATTGGGATAGGTTGTTCTCTGGCAAGGATGTGATTGGTAAGTGGGAGGCCGTCAAAGAAGAAATTTTGAGAGTGCAGAGTTTGCATGTTCCTGTCATGATTAAAGGTAAGGTGAATAAGAATAAGGAACCTTGGTTCTCTAGGGATACTGGAACTCTGATAAAGAAGAAGAGAGAGATGTAGGGCATGTATAGGAAATGGAGCAAATAAAGTGCTTGAGGAGCATAAAAAGTGCAAAAAAATACTTAAGAAAGAAATCAGGAGGGCGAAAAGAAGACATGAGGTTGTTTTGACAGTCAAGGTGAAGGATAATTCGAAGAACTTCTACAGGTATATTAAGAGCAAGAGGATAATGTAGTTGCGGAAAAAGAACTAACACTCGGACACAGAAGGAGATCGCTTCAGAGTGTCTTTATTGTAGCATGATATGATGGAGAGCCCATCCTCTTAAAAGCAGAGTTCATGAGACTCTGTATGAAACGCATCACGTTCTTATTCATATCCCAAGCATATGGGAGAAAAACACATAATCAGAAGGAGGATATTCAATGACAGTCCTTCTGAGAAGCAAAGTTGCAGGATATGTCCATGAGCAGTTACACATTTACTTCAGTGTTAATTTCTCAAAGGAGTATATCAGACAGGCTAGAAGAGTATATCAGATGTGATGGTTCTTTCAGCAACAAACACAAACATAGTTGTTTTAATCAGCCTGACTGAAAGGCACATTGTCAGCAGCACAGTGTACATTAGTCACAGTAGACTTTGATTTTACATTTGAAGATCATTAACCTTTCCTTGCTCAATACAGTGTCAGCTCTGGATATTTTCTTCCACAGTTCCCTCCTTGTTAATCTAAATTAACATTTCTTACTGGGTATCTCCTCCTCCTCCCCATACGGGGAATCGTAAGCCTCGGGAAAGGGTCTTTCTCTCCACCAGTGCTCTTGGCTAGCGGTGGCCCTTACTATTGGTGGCATCATAGGGATACTTTCAGACCCTCCCAGGGCCCTCTTTACTGACTGACTGCTGCACACCATTAGTACTCCACACACACAAAACATCCTATAATATATATGACTGCTATAATATATAGTTCATCCCACCAACTTGCTCCATTAGTAAAATTTCTCATCCAGCTTCCTATTTCCTTTACCTCCTTCACCTTTTCCCATACGTGCTGGTTCAAGTCAGTAACATTCTCGGAGACATAAAGGATGTAGTTAGAAAAAACACATAATCTCTTTCCCTAAGAGGGCACAAGTGCCCCCTTTCTTGGCTAAGAGGAAATCTAGGTCCATCCGATTCTGCAATACTGTCTGCCTGATGGCAATCATTTCAGTAGTAATTCCATATATCTGAGACTGAGTGTCTTTCAGAGTGTTGGCAGTATTGTTAGCCAACTCCTCAAGGGTGGCCGCTAATTTAATTATTTTGGTAGCCGTCCGTCCTACCCTATAACTAGTAAACAGTATCATCCCAAATCGTTCTGCCTCAGTTATGCCTCTCTTTAATTTATCCCAAATGGGGGTGTTCCTTCGGGTGCTCTATAACCTTCAGATGGGGTAACAAGTAGGTAAGATAACAACATCCACTCCATCCCTTCTGGGAGGTGGGAGTACTCATGTAGCCTCTGTTCTTCCATCCCTCTTAGGGGTAGGGCTGTTCTCTAGGCAGCCAGGGATAGGCTCGATTCCCACACACCCATTGGGTCCCCTTCACGGGACGTGGCCCACCATGCCTTTCAGAGGTAAAAGTGACTACGTGGGTACTAATACTATTCCCCAGTTGATACGGGGCACTGATGTTATGATTACACTAACAGGTAGCATCAACCAGTGGAGGAGGAGATGAGGTCATCAATCCAGGTCCCAGCAAAGAATAATTCCTCGAGAGAGGCCTAAGATACCATCCCTCAAAACAGCAGGGATAGCAGGCATCCCAGCCTGAATGTATAGGGGTGCCAGGCTGACATCCCTCCTTCTTCCGAGTTCCATTTTTTTCTATCCATCGGATGGACCGAGTTTTCTTCACCGTGAGGATTATAACAGTTACAGGGCATCAGAGTTTTCCCATGCTGGGGGCACCTTGGCACCTACCGAACGTGCACTCCTTCCTGCCTGCCATGCAAAAACATTGCACAGAGATAGGAAAGTATTGTGGTGACCCCCACACACAACCTGAATCAACCCCACCAGACATATCAGCCCTCCCACCAAAGTCACTTTTTTTTGGAGGTTCTGTGAGATGGTTTCAGATTTCATTTGGCTCTGTTCGCGGTGGATGGTGCCATTTACACCTCGTTGCATGGACCCAGTCTTCTTTTCTGTTCACCTTGAGGGCAGTTCAGGTGGCCAATAACATGGTATACGGTCCCTTCCACCTAGGAGGGAAAGAATCCCTGTCTAAGCTTTTTACATACACCTTATATCTGGGCTGTACCTTCCAAATATCTGGACCTGACTTGCACTACCGTACTTCCCCTTTTCTATTTTCTAATTATGGGTTATAATTTAAATTTTTATTATATTTACTTCGATTTGTACTTCAGGGAGTGTGAAGTGCAGAAACAAATATCACTGTGATGATTGTACGCTCTAGTATCAATTGTTTGGTGACAATAAAGTATTTGTATTTGTCTCCTGGAAAAAATGAATGCACAGGGGTACCCCTGAGAGGGGCATGGGCCTGTCTCATTCTCATGCAGCTCAGAAGCTTGTTTACATAAGGCCTGTGCATAGGCCAATGTTTGTTCATCGTTCCAGATCAGGGCCAGTTTTTCTGCACACACTGGGGGCCTAATCCCTATATCATTGGACGTTCCATGAGAGCCTCGTGGGGCATCCATCCAATTGACCTGTTTTTCCTGTTCCGTAAGGCATATAGTGCTATAGGGAGAGCCTCTGGCCAGTGTAAATTATTATTCTGACACACCTTAGATAAGGCGTTCTTCAGCTCCCCTCTTACCCTTTCCACTATTCCTGAAGATTGAGGCTGGTAGGGAATGCAATTTCCATTGGAACCCCATGGCTTGCACCGTCCTTTACTATCTTTCCCGTGAAATGGGTACTTCTATCACTATTTATCCCCATGGGTATTCCATATCTGGGTATTATTTCCTTCCACAATATTTTCACTACTGTCCTAGCATCATCCCTTCGAGAAGGGTAGGCTTCCACCCATCAGGTGAAAATATCCATTATTACCAGCATATACTTGTCCAGACTGGAGGCATTGCACAAAATCGATTTGCAGATTTTCAAAGGACAATTTAGGCATGGAAAGGTGATCATACGTGGCTCGCCCCTTTCCCCGGGTTGTATTGTTGACAGACAGGATAAGATGGCACGATCTTTTGAATGATCGGTGTTATCCCAGGAGCATACCATTGTTGATCAATGGCATGTTGCATCCACCCTTTGTCCGTGTGCACCTGCGCATGGACTAGGCAGCACAGGGGCAAAAAAAGGCCTCTAGGATACACTACACGCCCGTCTGGATGGAACTGAAACCCATCTTTGTCGTGGCACTGCACGCGCTCCCAGCTGCTCCTCTTTTGCGGACTGGCATTTTGTTGTGCTCGTTGTAGTTCATCAGGTGCCGCCATCGGAACAGGGGCTTACTTGAGTGCACAAAAGGCTTGCAATATTGGTTCTTGAATAGCGAGCGGCCACTCGTTTGGCAACCTCACCTGCTCGTGCGTTTCCTTGAGAGACTTTATTGTTGGCCTTTGTGTGGGCCTCGTGCTTAATGACAACTATTTGGGTTGGTAGCTGAATGGTTTCCAGTAGATTTAGCACTAGTTGGGAGTGTTTGATGGGTTTTCCGGATGATGTGATGGACCCTCCTTTTTTCCATATTTGTCCGAAATCATGCGCTACACCGAAGGCATAGCTTGAGTCTGTGTATATGTTGGCTGATTTCCTTTTGGCCAATATGCAGGCCCGTGTCAAGGCGAAAAGTTCGGCTGCTTGTGCTGAAGTGCCTTGGGGCAGGGCGAAGGCTTCCACAACCTGATGTGGGTCAACTGCAGCGTAGCTGGACAGAAGCAGATCATCTCGAGGTCTGTGCGAGGCTCCGTCGGTAAAGAAGATCAGATCAGGATTTGGCAAGGAGTCATGGCGAAAATCCATCCTCGGGGAGGTGGAGTGTTGGACCGTCACAGGTAGTCGTGGTCGTAGTCTTCCATCGGCTCCGGCACGAAGGTGGCGAGGTTGACCGCCGGTGAACATTAGTAAGCGTAATTGGGGTCTGACAGGAAGATCACCTCGCAGCCCATGCGGCGGGAGGCAGTGAAGTGCTGAGTGGCTGCAGAGTTTAAGAGCAGCATTACAGCATGGGGCACTCGCACGTCGCACGGGTGGTCGAGAACCAGCGGCAACCACTTCTCCACCATGATGGCATTGACAGCTACTACACGACGGCAGGCCGGCATGCCCAGGCACAGCAGGCAAGGCGGTAAAGGAGTAGGCTACTGGTCTTTTTCCTCCTCCATGAGCCTGGGCCAAGACCCCCGTAGCGAATCCCTTCTTCTCACAGACGTGCAACGGGAAGGGACGGCTATAATTGGGTAATCCCAGTACGGGGTCCGCTGCCACAGCGGCTTTAAGAGGCTGGAAGCAGTTTCTCTTTCTGGAGTCCATTCTACCAGCGGGGGTGCCTCTTCGGCGATAGCAGATCTCAAGATAGCACCACACGTCCGATACTCACATCCATTGTCGGCAGTACCCCACTATTCCCAAGAAGGAGATAACCTCCGTCTTGGTCTTCGGGGATGTCATCTGCAGGATGGCTTGTATTCTATCCGGTCCAATTTCCCGAGTGCCCGCCTTCAGTGTGAAATCCAGCTACTGCACGTGGGGTGGCAGAATTGCAATTTAGCCCTGGATACTCGATGGCCCCGTTCTGCTAGGAACTGGAGTACTGCGAGAGAGTCTTGCATGTACTCAGGCAGGGTGGAGGACGCCACCAGCATACTGTATCAATGTGGAATTCCCTTCTAGGTGGCATTCATCTGGGCTCTCAGTGTACCCCTGAGGTAAACGAGTCCAAGTGTACTGTTGTCCCTTGTAGGTAAACGCAAATAAATACTGGCTATCAGTGTGCAGCGGGATGGAGAAGAAAGCGGAGCACAAGTCAATTACAGTGTATATAGTGCCTTCCGATGGAATGGAGGAAAGTATCGTGTTGACGTCCGGTACTACTGGGGCTATGGGAATAACAATGTGGTTATAGACTCCAGCAAGGAGTCTATTACAGGAACTATGCCCTCCTCTGCATCCGGGGTCAACCGCTACTGTCTGACACAGGGCAGTACCGCATTCTTCGTCAACAGTACAGGATGGTCCATTGCAGAGGTTGCTAGGCCAACGTGAGTTCAGCGCAGAGCCCATAATTCGGTGGCCACTGTGTCAACCTGAAATTATTAACCTGCTCAGTTGAGGAAAAACACCAGAGACATGAAATTACCTGGATTTACCCGGGTTTACTTTATGGCAAATTAAGCAACCCCTTGCCCGTCTCTCCGCTGCCTCATTCAAACTGGGGGACCACCATGTTTTTAATAACAACATACACATTCCCTCCTTGCCGAGGTGGGTGTCAGAGTGGAGGCGGTCGACCAGGACAAGCAGGAGAGTATCAGGAATACAAGTCTGACCTGCTGGGGTCTGCCAGAGGCCCGTTGCGTTATTAATAATGCAACCCTGTTTCTTCCAAACATCAATTTCCGTCGCAGGGGCGTCCCCTGTAATCGCGCGATGTCGGATGTGCCTGGGCTATCAACCGGCTGCCTGGCAGGCAGAAGGCGTGGGGCCGAATCCACAGTTACTGTTTTAGAGGAGGAAGCTCGCTTGGCTGCCAGGTCTGCTCTGGCATTGTTTTTTACTAACGGAGAGTCATCGGATAAGCGGGCGGCACATTTTAAAATAGCAAGCTTACCGGGGAGCTGGATGGCTTTGTCAATGTAGGGGCCGTTGGTAATGCTTTTGCCAGCCGACGTTTGGAAGCCCCGCTGCGCCCATATGTGCCAAAATCGTGAGGGACCCCAAATGCATAGCGTGAATCGGTGTAAATATTGGCTAGCTGACCCGAGGCGAGGATGAATGCGCGAGTGAGGGCGAAAAGCTCAGCCTGTTGGGCCGAGACTGGTGGGTGGTGTGTGGGGTCACAGTGGCATAACCTGATTGCCGGACACCGTCCGGGGAGACAGAGGACGAGCCGTCCACAAAAAGTATCAGGTCCGGATTGTCGAACTCAATGTCCTGGAGGTCTGGCCACGGGGAAATGAGGAAGTGGTTTCGCTCTACGCAGGAGTGGGGAGGCTTGGATAGAAGGTCGGGCAGGTGATCCACAAGGGTAGCAGGGTTAAGTGTGGTGCAATAGGGGAACGTCAGCAACGGATTATGGATAAGAGCAATCTCATAGCGGCTGAGTCGCGCCTGAGTGAGATGCTGATTTTGGTGCATGATTAGAAGGGCAGTTACTTCATGGGAAGAGAAAACCGTCACCTTGGGGTCCCCTTTAGATCTTAATAGTACTCAGCAAATATTCGATAAACTCCTCCGGTTTCTGCTTTCTGTCCGGGGCGCCCTGCATCACTACCAGCATTTCATTGGGCTTCCAGGGGATATACACAAAAACCGTCAAGAGATTTTGCACAGCATCCTCAGCCTGGGCTGGATTGTGACGATGGTTAGGGACCTCTCGCATTGGCATCTGTCGGGGGTGGGGGGTGGGGGGCTTGGATCTACCCGGATCTTTGGTGGGGTAGGGCCAATCAGGGTATTTTCGAGCAAGAGCTGCGTCAGGATTATCCTTGGGGTCAGTATCATCACTGGAGGTGGTAAAGTCTGAGTCAGGGTCAAACTCGGCCCCTTGGGGGTCTATCAAAGGGCCGTCACCCACACAGAGGTTCCGTCTTGTAGTCCATTTATGAGCCATGCGGTTCTTAAGGGTCGCAGGTTTAGTACCTTGTGTGTCCCCTTTCCTGGTTTTAGCTCGGGTACGGGCCGCAATGGGTTCGGTGAACCGTGGACTTGGGGTCGGGAGTGCATGGGGGGGGGGGGGGGGAATCATGGGTCAAGGGCAAGAGGGAGCGGAAGGTTCCGAAGGTACAGACGGGCGGGATTCGCAGCCCCCGCAGGCGAAGGGACCTGCTCCTCCTCCTCAGTGTCCTCATTAGGGTCAAATAGGGTCTGCAGCCCAGTCATATCCGGTGCCGGCCTTTTATCACCAAGTTTTACATTATGATCATCAATCCTGCGCTGTTCATCATAGATTTCACATAAGGCCTCCAGTACCGGTCAGCCCCTGGGTTTTCCATTACTATCATTGATGGGTATCTTTCTATTTCTTGCATTCACCTCCCAGGAGGTCTGGCGGGAGAGCTCATTAAGTCTGCTGGCCACGGTATACCACGCGTAATTAGATCTTTCCATTTCTGTGAAACATTCTGTCGCCACACATGTCCCTCTGCTCGCTTACACTTCTCAAGATCCCAGGTTCCCCCTAATGGCCAAAATGTATTCCCCAACTTCTTATTCATCCGCGCGCTCAGTCTCCGTAAATCTGTCTCGTTTTCCGGGAATTCTTTACACATTTTCCATAACGGCGTATTTGGTCCTGATTTATCCAGAGTCTGGCCCATTTTGGTAACTTACTCTCGCATGCACTTCAGAGTCCTGACCTTCGCGTGGCAAATTTCTGCTCTTAACAACCAGTCCAAGGCACGATGCGGTTTCAGTTAGATGTTGGAACCAGACCTTAATCAAATTAAATATGTATTGCTCCGGAGCTTCCAACCCCAACCCCATGCAGGAACTCTAACCCCGCTTCCTATACCAGGGGACTCGAACCCCAAACTCTTAAACCAGGGGCCTCTAACCCCAACTTCTACGCAGTTCTTACCTGTTATCCGTGTCTACCAACTGAGGTTCTCCGTTTGGTCCGTGGAGGCCGTAGGATGGTCAGCCGGAGCCGAATGGGTGGGAACGGGGAGTCAGAGAGGGAGAGAAAGACCGAGAAAAATCTCTCGGAGGACCCTTCCGTCTCAACCCGCTCGTACTTGCCCGCTGACCTCTTACGCCGGATCCCCGAACTGCCAGCCGTTTGGCTCCTGGCTTGGCTCGCCAAATTGTCAAAATGAAATTATTAACCTGCTCAGTTGAGGAAAAACACGAGAGACACGAAATTACCTCTGAAACGGTTTTTATTCAGAGAGGAGTTCGCAGCCCCACTCACTTCGGGCGTAAGGTAGCCAACATCAAAATTTGTCGGTTTACAAAGGTCATACTTATACCCACAAGCAGGGTACTACATTCACAAATATGGTTACCGATTCAAATTCATCAATTGATTGGCAAGTGCATAGCTAAGCACGCGAAATAATCGGAATAAGCATAGATGCAAGCGTAATACTTGGAATGGGTATGGACGCAAGCAAAACACTCGAAATAGGTATGTAGCTCAAAATACTTTGCCAAACACATTGTCTTGTGGTCGCAGGTTCCCTATTCTTTGTGGTTGCTACATGCTGTCTGGAATCTTATTTTAGCTACTCCCCAATAACGTATCATCTCCCTGGTCCTGTCTACATATTTTGCTACACTTACCCCTCGCCCACCCCTTCTACACGTACCCCTTACCCTCTT
Source organism: Hypanus sabinus (assembly GCF_030144855.1). NCBI lineage: Eukaryota > Metazoa > Chordata > Chondrichthyes > Myliobatiformes > Dasyatidae > Hypanus > Hypanus sabinus. The sequence goes on along the minus strand of NC_082716.1, from coordinate 114,618,299 downwards.
CACATTCTCAACTGTGTCTAGTGCCACCGGCCCTTTGTAATCAGTTGGTAAGGGGGGCTGCTGCCGCTGAAATTCAGCCACGGGTTCCTCCAGCGACCGGGAGATCCAGGGCAGGTGTATTCTGCCTTCTTCCAATCCGTACCATTCAAAATTTCCTACACACCCTACTACTGGTCTGGATTGCAAGCATTTAATCATCGGTCCCATCTGCTCGTACTGCAAGCGTTAGATGAGGCACAGACTGTTCAGGGCGGTACAACGGTAGTTGCTCTTCAAAAAGACGCCTAATCCTTCTGCTCCAAAATAGAGGTAGGATTCGGGGTGTACTTTCATCTTCTGGCCCTCATGAATGGACGGCCTTTTTCGAAAGTCGGGATCATCTTGTAAGGTGTACCATGCCGTGAAATGCAATCGATTGGGATACCGCACTACCTCCAGCAGCGCCCGTCCCACTTCTACAGGGGGCGACGGCGTCATATTGTCTAACTCCTGCTTCACACAGCATATTTTTACAGTGACAGGGTTGCCAGACAGCTGCGAACAATACAGTATCGGTTCAGTTTTACTCTCAAACGTATGGAGCAGCGAGACTAACTGATGGGTACGAGGCGAGGGTATGTCCATATACATGCCTTAAGGAGTGCAATAAATGGTAGCTCCCAGCTTGCAGAGTGCGTGTCTTCCCAATAAAGGCAAAGGAGTAGTTTTAGACACTATCACAGCTTCCTCTATAGTGTTGTCTCCCAACGATACGGTGACATTTTTCGACAGAGACTCCGATAACGGGATCCCTGCTATTCCCACGGTTACCACCCTGTTATGACTTAAGGGTAATCACAGGGAGGAGGGTACAGAGGTCAGGGTGTCTCCGGTATCCACCAAGGCTCGTAAATGGGTGTCTCCTATTTTTAATGTTACCATAGGTTGCGTTTCCGAGTCTTGGGAAAGTGATATTGCCGCCCTCTGTACCGCCGCCCCTCCTGGGCACCCCTATTCTCTGTAGAATGGGTGATTACAGGTAAAAGAGAGGCCCGTCCTTTCATTGGCACTCGCTGCTCGGGCAGGTTCCCTGGGAGGGGTACTTCTACACTCCCTGGTCCAGTGTCCCTTCCTCCCACACTTGCGGCATGCATCATTGGACTTGTCTCTTTCATAGTCCCTGCTATTCTCTCTGCCATTTCTCCCATTCCTGCCCTGCCTGTAAAACTGCGTCTTCGTTGTTTAGGTGCATCGCGAGTCCCCACAAAGAGTCCCTCTCTATCCATGTTCATTAGTGTGATAACTATCGCTGGCCAGGTCATGGTTTGTCAGTTGAGATTACGGATCTTAAAACTCTGCGCCGGCTGGGGAAGCATGCATTTGAGGAGGGTCTGGATAGCCAACGGCCCATTCCCCTCCAGCGGAACCCCTGCGTATTCCTCCAAAGTGTTCCTAAACCTTGCTATGAAATCCGAAGGCCCCTCATCCTTCCGTGCAGGCATGGAGTAACTTCCCCTAGATTCCCGTGGCTCTGGGCTGCTCTCATGATGGCTTCTTTCCCCCTGTGCTGTAACCACTGTGCGAGAGATTCATTGCCCTCCTGAATATCGTCAGGTCGCCAATCACCATTCTCCCTGGGCAGGAATTGTACTGTCTTTTAGCGCAGCCCAAGAACTGCCGTACGCACATTTTAAAAGAGTCCGCAAATCGCCCAGGAGTGGTTTATAAATTTCACACATTTACTCCAGCCAATTTAGGAAGATGGCTGGTGTTTTTGTGGGGTTAGGCGCCTTGGCCACCATTGCCCTAGCCTCGGCTGGAGTCCATGGTTTCAGGATGGCTGTTTTTTCCAATCATTTTTTCGGTGTTTGGTGAGCTGCATCGGAAGTGGACCGTCAGGCCAAGGCGGTTTCGCCTTGCTCCGGGTCTGCACAGGGCATCTGGGTACCCTATCTGCAGGAATTGCTCTTACGACTCCCTGTTCGGATCCTGGTAGCCCCTCCTGAACCTCGGCCGCGGGCACCAGCGGTTCCGTGGCCCGGTTCTGCTGTCGTCAAGCAGTAACAATCTCTATTATTTTATCCATCATTCCGTCCGGTCCGATATTGGGACCGTGATCCCGTCTCTAAGCCGATACCATCTGGGGTATCTGGGGGTGCAGAGGAACGGGGGTTAGGGTCGGTGGCTGAGGCTTAACAGGATAGGGTGGTGGAGCAACCGGGGGTGCCGTCGGAGGGGTAGCCTTCCCCGGTGTTTTTTCCTTATTCTTCTGTTTTGGGGGGTTGGTATTTCTTTGCTAGTTCCATTCATTTCTCAAAGCAGCCCATCATATACTCGAAATCCCAGTTAGGGTCCCCGTTCCCGTTAGCTACTTCGTCCCACCAGATTTGTATTAACGGAATCTTAAAAGATCCCCAATTCGGCCAATCTCCCTGCGACCAGCCATACCTATCGCTGCTGTAAGTGACTGCATATCGATCGTCTCCAGTTTCTTTTATGACGGTGTCCGCTGTGGATCCTGGAGGGACCAGCGGGTCTCTACCTTTTGCCGGGCTTTCTCTGCCATTTTTATTCGTTTGTTGGTCCTTTTGCTAGTCCTCGGAACTTCCGGTGCCTTTGTTCTTTCGGCAGGATCAACTTCTGAGAGGTCCCTCCCTATCCTCTATTCTTCGGTAGCCCTTGAGTCCCCCTTTCTTGAGTCCCCTTTCAGCTAGGACTGTCGGTTCCCCGTTCAGCTAGGGCCTCTACTGTCCGTCCCCCGCCTTAAGCTAGGGCGTCAGAAAAACTACGGCCGTCCCCCTTTGAGCTAGGACGCCGGGATCTTTCCTAACTTGGAAAGTCCCCTTTTTCTTTTTGGGATCTTGTTAAGCCGTCTGCATCGTCAGTCCTTCCCATCTTGAAAGGGAGTGGAGAGTCTTATGAGGAGCTCATCCTCGTCGCCATTTGTTGGTGTGGAAAAGGAACTAACACTTGGATATGGAGGGAGATCGCTTCAGTACGCCTCCATTGTAACATGATATCATGGAGAGCTCAAACTCTTAAAAGCAGAGTTACGAGACTCTATCTGACAACGGGTCACGCTCTTATTTATATCCCAAGCATACAAGAGAAAAACACATAAATCAGAAAGAGGAACTTCAATCGCAGTTCTGCTGAGTAGCAAATTTGCAGGATATGTCCTTGAGCAGTTACACATTTACTGCAGTCTTATTTTCTCCAAAGAGTATATCAGACATGTGATAATTCTTAGAACAAAGAAGTATAAACATAGTTATTTTAATCGTCCTGACTGAAAGGCACATTGTCACCATCACAGAGGAGATGAGTCACAGTTGACTTTGGTTTTACATTTGAAGATGATTAACCCTTCCTTCCTCAGTACAGTGTCAGCTCTGGGTATTTTATCCCACAGCTATTATATCAGTTCTTCTTGCTCTGGGACAATCTAATGCTCATGTGACAGTGTCAGCGGATTTCGACGTGCACACAAAGTTTAGGATGTGCTCAGATTTCTCGGAGTGTCGGTGAAAATGGTGTTGCACATGAATTTGGGTTTGTGCTCAGATTTGCGTTTGCTGGCGAAATGTGTGAGTGCACACATATAGGCAGGTATCAGTGTATTAGGAGGTGCACATAGATCTGGGGCTGCAGATTTGGCAATGTGCGCAGATTTCGGGGTGTTGAGGTGAAAATATTTGCAAACGGAAAGGAGTATGTCAATTCATTTCGAGATATGACAAGTTCAAGCATGTTACATTTATTGATAACTTTAATATGCACTTTGAATGACGAATTCTGCACTTCCTATATTTTTTTCATGAGGATTCAATTATTTTCTCATCAGTGAAAGGAGTTTTAAATCTGGTATAATCAATTGTTCATCTGGTGAGCTTGACCCTGCGTACGAATTTTATGATGCACACGAATTTGGGCGTCTGTGCGGTTTTGTGGATACAGTATGTACGTATTTACGGCGCATATAGGTGCACACCAATTTGTCAATGTCGGTGTGACTAATTTCAACATTGTTTCATTTGGTTTTTATTAAAACCTTCCAGGTGGAGGCAGCTATTTGGTGAAATATTTGTAAATATATTTTAGAAAATAGAACATAGAATAGTACAGCACGGTACAGGCTCTTCGGCCCACAATGTTGTGCCGACACTAAAACCCTCCTCCCATATAACTCATATAACCATATAACCATGTAACAATCACAGCACGGAAACAGGCCATCTCGGCCCTCCTAGTCCGTGCCGAACCCTTAATCTCACCTAGTCCCACCTACCCGCACTCAGCCCATAACCCTCCACTCCTTTCCTGTCCATATACCTATCCAATTTTACCTTAAATGACACAACTGAACTGGCCTCTACTACTTCTACAGGAAGCTCATTCCACACAGCTATCACTCATTGAGTAAAGAAATACCCCCTCGTGTTTCCCTTAAACTTCTGCCCCCAGCTCTCAAATCATGTCCTCTAGTTTGAATCTCTCCTACTCTCAATGGAAACAGCCTGTTCACGTCAACTCTATCTATCCCTCTCAAAATTTTAAATACCTCGATCAAATCCCCCCTCAACCTTCTACGCTCCAATGAATAGAGACCTAACTTGTTCAACCTTTCTCTGTAACTTAATTGCTGAAACCCAGGTAACATCCTAGTAAATCGTCTCTGCACTCTCTCTAATTTATTGGTATCTTTCCTATAATTCGGTGACCAGAACTGCACACAATATTCCAAATTTGGCCTTACCAATGCCTTGTACAACTTTAGCATTACATCCCAACTTCTGTACTCAATGCTTTGATTTATAAAGGCCAGCGTTCCAAAAGCCCTCTTCACCACCCTATCTACATGAGACTCCACTTTCAGGGAACTATGCACAGTTATTCCTAGATCTCTCTGTTCCTCTGCATTCCTCAATGCCCTACCATTTACTCTGTATGTTCTATTTGGATTATTCCTGCCGAAATGTAGAACCTCACACTTCTCAGCATTAAACTCCATCTGCCAACGTTCAGCCCATTCTTCTAACCGGCATAAATCTCCCTGCAAGCTTTGAAAATCCACCTCATTAACCACAACACCTCCTACCTTAGTATCATCGGCATACTTACTAATCCAATTTACCACCCCATCATCCAGATCATTTATGTATATTACAAACAACATTGGGCCCAAAACAGATCCCTGAGGCACCCCGCTAGTCACCGGCCTCCATCCCGATAGACAACTTAAATTTCTCCAAATACTTGTCTAGTAGTCTCTTAAATTTCACTAGTGTATCTGCCTCCACCACTGACTCAGGCAGTGCATTCCACGCACCAACCACTCTCTGAGTGAAAAACTTACCTCTAATATCCCCCTTGAACTTCCCTCCCCTTAACTTAAAGTCAAGTCCTCTTATACTGAGCAGTGGTGCCCTGGGGAAGAGGTGCTGGCTGTCCACTCTGTCTATTCCTCTTAATATCTTTTATACCTCTATCATGTATCCTCTCATCCTCCTTCTCTCCAAAGAGTAAAGCCCTAGCTCCCTTAATCTCTGAACATAATGCATACTCTCTAAACCAGGCAGCATTCTGGTAAATTTCCTCGGTGCTCTTTCCCATGCTTCCACATCCTTCCTATAGTGAGGCGACTAGAACTGGACACAGTACTCCAAGTGTGGCCTAACCAGTGTTTTACAGAGTGGCATCATTACCTCGCGACACTTCAACACTATCCCTCGACTTATGAGAACTAAAACCCCTTAAGCATTCTTAACTACCTTATCTACCTGTGGGGCAACTTTCAGGGATCTTCTCAGCCCACTTTTGCACCCTATCAATGTCTCTCTGCAATCTTCGATAATCCTGTACACTACACCAACATTTGTGTCATCTGCAAACTTGCCAATCCACCCTTCTACCCCCACATCCAAGTCGTTAATAAAATTCACGAAAAGTAGAGGTCCAAGAACCGATCCTTGTGGGACACCACTAGTCACAACCAGCCAATCCGAATGTACTCCCTCCACCACGACCCTCTGCCTTCTGCAGGCAAGCCAATTCTGAATCTACCTGGCCAAACTTCCCTGGATCCCATGCCTTTGGATTTTCTGAATAAGCCTACCGTGTGGTACCTTGTCTAATGCCTTACTAAAATCCATGTACATCACATCCACTGCACTACCCTCATCTATGTGCTTGGTCACTTCCTCAAAGAACTCCATCAGGCTTGTTGGACACGATCTGCCATTCACAAAGCCATGCTGACTGTCCCTGATCAGACCATGATTCTCTAAATGCCCATAGATTCTATCTCTACGAATCTTTTTGTCAGGAACGGAGACAGGATTGGACTCAAATGCAGGACGCAGACGCTAAAGTACTCGGGTAGTACAGGATGGGGATGCCATGGCATGCAAGGGGTAAGGCAGGCGGGGCTGGATCCCGGAGGACAGGCGAGGCGGGAGGATCCCAGAGTTCGGACGAGGCGGGACAATCCCAGTTTTCAGGCATGACAGGAGGATCCCAGAGTTCGTGGCAGACAGGAGGATCCCAGTGTTCAGGCAGGGCAGGAGGATTCCTCATGGCGGGCCGCATGGATCCCGGGCAGGACCGCCTACCAGGCGGAAACACGGAGGCCTGGGCAAGGAGCGGACACCTGGGCAGGTGCGGGGCACAACCCTTAGGGAGAAACGGTTAGAAAGGGCAGAACCCCCGCCGGGCAGCGGTAGTTCAGCCGGACCTGTCCGACGGAGGCAACGGGTAGGTAGGGGCAGAACCCCCGCCGGGCAGCGGCAGTCCGGCCGGACCTGCCCGAAGGAGGCAAGGGATCAGAAGGAAGCTGGGTCCAGGGTGAGCAGCAGGACTACCGTGATACACCGGATAAATTGGTAAAGGCAACCGACAACGCGGGCAAGGTGAATAAGGCGGAACAGCGGGACCAGCGCACAGGAGAGAAGCAGGGGAACAAGACCAACCGGATAGAACATATACAGGTGGCAACCGGAACAGAGCAGGATACGGAGCAGGGCGGCAACCAGGGTAGAACCGGATACAGAGCAGGCCGGCAACCAGAGCAGAGCAGGATACGGAGCAGGGCTGCAACCAGGGTAGAACCGGATCCGGAGCGGGCGAAACAGGCACAGATAGGATTCAGAGCCGGCGGTCCAGGTACAGAGCGGGTTAAACCGGCTTTGGAGTAGGACGACCCCACAACTAGGCTCAGTCCCCGAGCCCCTTATAAACACCTGCCCCCTAATAGGCAACAGGTATACCTCCTTAAGCCAAGATGATCCAATGGCTCCGTGTGACAGGAGGGCTGGCTGCAAGGCCCGAAGTCCGGGATCCGCGGACCGGAGCAAGACCCGGAAGGCGGGTTCCGGAGCGGAACCCAACACTTTTCCAAAAGCTTTCCCACCACAGAAGTAAGGCTCACTGGTCTATAATTACCCGGACTATCCCTACTAACTTTTTTCAACAAGGGGAGAACATTTGCCTCCCTCCAATCCTCCGGTACCATTCCCGTGGACAACGAGGACATAAAGTTCCTAGCCAAAGGCTCAGCAATCTCTTCCCTCGCCGTCGTGCAGCCTGGGGAATATTCCGTCAGGTCTCGGGGACTTATTCGTCCTGATGGATTTTACTAACTCCAACGCCTTCTCTCCCTTAATATCAACATTTTCCAGAACATCAACCTCACTCATATTGTCCTCACCATCATCAAGTTCCCTCTCATTGGTGAATACCGAAGCGAAGTATTCACTGAGGACCTCTCTCACTTCCACAGCCTCCAGGCACATCTTCCCTCCTTTATCTCTAATCGGTCCTACCTTCACTCCTGTCAACCTTTTGTTCTTCACATAATTGAAGAATGCCTTGGGGTTTTCCTTTACCATACTCACCAAGGTCTTCTCATGCCCCCTTCTTGCTCTCCTCAGCCCCTTCTTAAGCTCCTTTCTCGCTACCCTATATCCCTCAATAGACCAATCTGATCCTTGCTTCCTAGACCTCATGTGTGCTGCCTTCTTCCACCTGACAAGATTTTCCACCTCACTTGTCACCCATGGTTCCTTCACCCTACCATTCTTTATCTTCCTCACCGGGGCAAATTTATCCCTAACACCCTGCAAGGGATCCCTAAACATCGACCACATGTCCATACATTTCCCTGCAAAAAACATCATCCCCATTCACACCCGCAAGTTCTAGCTTTATAGCCTCATTATTTGCCCTTCCCCAATTAATACAAAAATTCCTGTCATCTCTGATTCTATCCTTTTCCTTGATAATGTAAAAGGCCAGGGAGCGGTGGTCACTGTCCCCCAGATGCTCACCCACTGACAGATCTGTGACCTGACCCGGTTCGTTACCTAATACTAGATCCAGTATGGCATTTCCCCTAGTAGGCCTGTCAACATATTGTGACAGGAATCCGTCCTGGACATATTTAACAAACTTTGCCCCGTCTAAACCATTGGTCCTAATCAGGTGCCAAATCCGATTTGGCTGGGATCGTTGGGATAATCACATGTGCATATTTTGGTTTGGGCATGGTTGCACACGGTTGAAGGATATCCGCAGATTTAGGGGTGTGTCATCAAACATGTGACTGAGGACGGATTTGGAGGGTGTCGGTGCATTTGGAGGCGTGACGAACCTGAAGATTGTCTCATTTATCGATACTATATTGACAAATCTATAAATGTTTTAAAACGGAACTCTGCAATCGTTACTTAAATAAGATGAATGCAGCTATTTTTATGCACTATCTGAAATGTACTCTTTTTTCCTCAGGGATAATCGGTTATGCATATATTTCCGTCAGCGGGTTTCGGTTTGTACACGAATTTGGGAATGTGCCCAGATTTTAGGCCTGTCGTCAAATACGGGGATGCACAGGCATGTGGGGTTGCACATGGACCGGGAAGAGCCGGTGGATGTGGCATTGTGACAAATCTCAATATAATTTCATTTTCGACACTTTATTAATAAAAGCACTTTCAATTTTGAAATTTGTTCTGGCTGTTTTCTAAGTTGAAGGCAGATAGTTTGTGGACTGTTTAAAATTATTTTGCTCAGCGATAATGTAATGTGCATGTGGGGATGTCAGCGGGTTTGCATTTGGGCGATTTGTGGTCGCACACGGATTTGGGGTTCAGCAAGTTTCTGTGGCGCGTGCGGACTTAGGAATGTGCACAAATTTAGAGGTGTGTCGGCGAAAATGGGTGTACACAGATTTGGGGCTGTCGTTGGATTTGGGTGGCGGTGTGAAATCTCAAGGATTTTTCGTTTATCTAAACTTTAATAATAATTGCACTTTGAACGTTGAACTTGGTTCTTGCTTTATTTAAATCTGAGCCAAACTTTTTGTGAATTATTTCAAATGATTTTTGCTCTGGGATAATCTAATATGCATATGGGGGTGTCAGTAGGTCATTGAAACATGGAAAGCGTTGATACAGTGGACAGCCGGTTGAAAAGTTTAATATCAGAGGGCATGTACAAGGTGAAACGGGGAACACTACCTCATTAAGCCTTTTACTCAACGTTTATATACTTTGTAATTTTGTATACTTATATTGCTCGGTGGTGGATCTCATTGTTTATGGCGGAATCTATGAAGAATTATGTGCTGGACGCGGACGCTGGTCGAATGGCAGGGAAGAGCTAGAGGTCCCTACCCTAGCTCGGGTGGCGAGTGGATGGTATGAGAGCAGATCTGCGCGAAATGAAGGAAATGCGTTTGAGGACAGCGTTGATGCTGGAGAAAGGGAAGCCTCTTCTTCATTTTCTTCATTCTGAAATGAGAAGCCTCACCCTGAGAGCATAATCCGCGGAGATGTGAGGAAGTGATATAAGGCGATGGCATTTTTTCCAAGTATTTGCATGGGAAGACGTATTGTCGAGGTAGTAATGAGAGTCGACGGGTTTATAATAGACAGCAGTAGGTAAGTTGTATGTAGCGATAGAGAAATCACAAAAGGGGAATGTGATGTCGGAAAAAGACCAGGTATATTTGAGGGCAGGGTGGAAGTTGGAGGTGGACTTACTGAAGTCGACGAGCTTCGCATGCGTGCAGGAGGCAGTAGCAATGCAGTCGTCGATGTAGTGGAGCAGAAGTTGGGGAATGATACCAGTGCAGGCTTGGACCATAGACTGTTCCTCGTAGCCGACAAAAGGCAGGCATACATCGAATCCATGCGAGTGCCAATGGCTACAAAGTCTTCCAAGGTGGGGTTGGAGGAGATGTGGATGTTTTTATAGGTACACGACTTTGTGTCACTTCAGTGAGAATTGCTTGTTTAATACATTTAATCGATTATAATCTGAGTTTACCGTGATTAAATTCAGATTGCATCGTTAGGCTACTGGTGGGAGAGAATAAAGAGTGGCCTTATTGTCAAAAATAAAACGATGGAACTGCTTAATGCTCGTGTCCAGAGCTGGGACACGATATGCAGTGATTTTATCAGAATATTTAAAAAAAAACACAAGCAAATGATAAAGCGAGATGTTGATTAATTAAACATTTGGGTGCGGAACTGACAGATGTCATTTTAACACATTGGCAAGTCGATTAACAGTGTTGATGAGATTCCAGTTCACAGCTCCCTGGGAATGTCTGTACAGGTAGTTGGTTAGTGATAGAGGCAAATGCGAAGGTTACATCTGTTATCACTGTAGAGGATGTGTATTCAATATTGTGGATGTTGCTGCAATTTAAAATGCTAGTTCGGCCGCATTTGGAGTTGTATTTGCCCCATTATAGGAAGGATGTCGACGCTTTGGAGAGAATACAGAAGAGTTTTATTGATACGCTGCATTGGATTTACCAGTTTGCTGACTGGAAAGACTGTGTGAAAATAGGAGCGGCTGCACAGACGTGTGTTTCCTCTATACGGCGGAGGCTGAGGTGCGATATGATGAAGGTTAATAAAATTATGAAAGGCTTTCATACAGCAGAAAACCTGTTTCTTTTCCTCATCCATAGGAATACAGGCAATATGATGCAAAGACTCGGCACGTTCAGCAGATTCATGGAGGGGAGTAAACTACTAAATAGGTCGGGCAGAGATCTTGCATCAGAACGAGAAGGGAACAGGGAAGAGGACGGAGTATGAACGGAATATGCACTGGAAGTTACCTGGGTGAGGGTTGAAGAATTCAGAAGTTGGGACAAGATGGAAGCATCTGACAGAAGAGGAAAGCCACGCATCAGAGAAATGGACAGAGAACGGGCTCCAGTTAGGTGTGATGGGGACGTGAGAAGAATAGAAGAGGTATGAGCTGCAGAGATTGAAAGGAGATCTAATAGTGGTAAAAAATGATGATGAATATAGATACAGTAGATGGTTTATGTCATATTTCGAGGGGTGAAATGTCTCCTACCAGAGGGCTTGCAATTAAGGTGTCAGAGGCAGTTTTAAAGGAGATGTCATGTCAGATTTTTTTTTACCACAGATAACGATGGTTGCCTGAAATGCAAAGCCCATGATGATGGTGGAGGCAATCACAACAGCAACATTAAAAATATTCTTAGATCGATCTTTGAAAGAGCGAAAAATGGCAAGACATGGACTTTGTGTACAGAGTGAACCAAAGGAGATGACTTCGCTTGACCATCTATGTTCCCAACACCAATGGCTTCACTTTCCAGGACTCTTCACCTTATGCTCTCGATACCTATTACTTACTTCTCCTGTTATTTGCACAGTGGGTTGTTCTCTGCACATTGGTTGTACGACCATGTTGGTGCGGTCTTCCATTGATTATGTTATGGATATAATTCTATAAAAGTATTGAGTATGTCCGCAAGAAATAAATCATGGTTGTATTTGGTGAAATATACTGTATGTTAATAAATTTACATTGAAATTTGAGGAGGTATTGATTTAGTTGGGCATCAGATTGATAATCTATCCGGCTCAGCACAATAGTGCAGATAAAAGACCCTTTGTTTAATTTTTCAAATGTATCTGCCTCCATATATTCGTCTGACAGTTCTTTCCATGTCGGACACCCCCTGGGTGATGAGGTTATCCCTGGGTATGTTTTGAATCTTTACCCTCTCACCTTAAATGCAAATGTTGTAGTTTTGATTCCCCAATGCACGGAACGAACGGGCTTAATTTACCATATATATGCCCGCATGAGTTTTCACACCTTTCTGATTCATCCCACAAAGGGACGAATTCCCAGCCTGTCCAGTGTCTCTCTAATACCTCGGGTTGTTGAGGCCATGCAATATTCTCTAAATTGTCTGTAGCTTAATGATGTACTTCTTGTACTAGCGTAACCAAGTAAGTTTTTATCAACATCTTGTAATTCTGCAATTCAGCATCCCGAACTGATGAAGGCCAGTGGGCCAAATACCACCTGAACCACCAACGTGAGAGACATAAATAAGGAGGATGGTAACGGTCTTTCCCCTAGGGCCAGGGAGTTGAAAACCGGAGGAAATAGGTTTAAGCTGACACGCGAACATTTTAAAGGGTTCACAAGGGATACGTTTTCACATATGAGGAAGGGGCTGCCAGAGGAAATGTCCGATGCGGGTACAGGAGCAATGTTGAAGACAGGCTCGTGTTTAGTTTTAAAGGAACGTAAGCTGGGAAATCTGGGAACCTTGGGCAACATGGACCAGCCAGGCAAAAGTGCTGCACAGCTCTGTGAAAGAACACATGCGGCGGAGCGAGGGAAGAGACTATCTTCACACCAGGATTACCACCCTCACATCCTCCTTTATGGTGACTGAATTTGGAGAGGATGTTTCCTGTGGTGGGAGTGTCTAATGCTGGAGGGAACAGCTTCAGATTAGAGAGGAGTCCGTTTGAAGCTGAGATGAGGAGTATTGTTTCTAGTGAGAGAGTAGTGAATCTGTGAAATTCGTTGCCACTGGCAGCTGTGTAGGCCAGGCCATTAATTATGTCTAACACAGTGGTTGATATTTTTTTGATTGGTCAGTGTATGGAGGGATACGGGGGCGGGGTCGATGCTGAAGACTGGGACTGAGAAGACAAATGGATCAGCCGTGATGAAATGATGGAGTAGACTCGATAGGCCAAATAGCCTAATTCAGCTCTTACATCATATGGTATTTTGGAAACGTACTCTATATTCTGTAGCTCTGTTCCATAAGCCAAGAATCCCCCTTTCAGGGCAGTTGATGGGGATGTGATTTTAATTTGGTTGAAAGCCCCTACCTCCCACCAACGCTAGCACTCCTGATCTGCCTCCAATTCCACACCCTTCACGCTGCGTTCTACTGTTGCCATTCCCAGCTTCCTTAGCTCATACCAGATTTACAGATTCGCTTTCCACTCCATTTTGGCGGATATAGCACTGACAAATGTTTTAGCCTCCCTGGCTCTATGCAAAGTACTATAGTTCCATGCGGAATTTTGCTGGATGCTCTGCAAAACCTGACGCCTCTGAAATTTCCAATAAATAGTGGGCTTCGCATAACCGCTCCCTAAATGAATTTGTGTTTACAATAATACGTTATCAGATTAAGAACAATGGAGAGGTAACATCTGTTCAAATGCCATAGAGGCACAGTGAAAAATTGACGACAGCGAGGTTGAGGTGACAGAAGATGTTGGGACTGGGTAATTGAACCAATTTTCTATCTCTTGACACCCCATCGAGATATTTCTATTTACTAACCCTTCCTGTTATCCTTGCCTTCAAAAAGCCGGCTCTGCAAATACCTACTGAGATACAACCACCAGTTTACTGACGTAGACAACCAAAGTCAAGCGTGATATTATAGCACTCTCCCTGTTCTTCTAAGACTCATTCACCCAACAATGTCCATTTTGAAACATCTGAACCCTGGTCAGTCCAAAAGCCATTCATCTCCTCGTGATTGTCAAGTCTCTGCGATAATTTGGAATTCATTCAAGCAATGTAACAATTACGCCAGCTCATTCACCATTTTCCCAGTTTCCTATACGAGCTGTATAAAGTGCACAATCTTCTGTTGATTTTGGGATTTAAGAATGGCCAGCCACATGCTTGTTTGAATTTATGACTACTTTGGCAAACCTAATCATTTTCAAACAGTTTTAATTGAAAACTCTGCTCAATTGCAATTGGACCTGAACGTTATCTACACAGATGCCCATTTAAAGTAAATACATACTTCATTCCATTCTTGAGCTCTTGTCTGAATTTCCTCTGTGTCAGTGTATAGATACAAGTATTGGTGCACATACTCAGAATTTGCAACATGTACCCAAGTTGTTGTAGTATGTATACCGGGGAACTCAAATATTTGTCCTCATAAGAATAGTTTTGCGCTTGCCATTTCATGGAATGAGCTACATAGGGCACCCAAAATAGTATGAAATTAGCTGATATAGCAAACATCAAAATCATCGATTTTCTGCGTTTTTCCACCTCGTTATCCTTCTGATGATCACTGCTGTGCCGAAGCCCTCTGCGGACTTTATTTGCTGCAATGATATGTCTTACGGTTAACCCATTGAACACTAGAATTAACCCGATTGGCAGCAAAGGTGTTAAAATGCTATCCAGTAATTCGTATCCTCTCCATAGGGGTGAAGTAGCGTATTCATATGTGAATGCGCAACGCCACGGTATTTTGTCAATGATGACGTAAGGTTCAATGGCGAAGTAAAACGGGACACATCTCCCGCAGCTCACTATAACCACGGTTACCATAACCACACTTGCTGTTCTCTCAGCACAGTATCGTTCCCGCAGCTTTCGACAACATATTGCGATGCAACGATCGAAGGTAAAACTGACAGTAAACCAAACAGAACAGTCCCTCGTTATAACCCTAAATACAAGAGTCAGAGCGCATACAGGAGTGATAAGTAAGGATCTAAAATAAATGTAGATATTGTTGGTCTGTTCCACTAAAACGAAAACGATAACCACCATCAGATCCGCTGCTGCCATTCCAACCAGGTAACGGGTGATGCATTTTGAGAGTCCGCATTTTCCCCGAGATAGGATCACAATCGCCGTTAAATTAACTACAAGAAATATGAAAAAAACACAGAATGATTGTTAGCTGCAACACTGAATGCTCACCATTCTTCCAATGCTATGGCAGGTATGATTTTTTTTTTTTGGAAGTGAGAAGCAGAAATTCAATGTGTTCAGACTCCGTCGGCGCACTCCAGTTGGTGGACGATAATGGACAGGAGTGGTAGTAAGTTGGCGACTTTCCGACAGTTTAGAGCCGGGCATCTGATTTTTCTTACTCACGTACCAGTGAGCCGTCGATCGCTCCAGAAAAAACCATTTCCGTTATTAGAAGTGGAAGAGCTGAATTGATTATCTGTAGTGAAATTCATTAGTTTCAAGGTATAAATTATAATTTAGTGATTTTCAGAAGAACAGATCTGAGGTTCATATTCAACCAGACGGTCATTTGAAAAAGCTGCCAATCTGCAAAACCGACCACTGTCGCTTCAGAATGCCGAACAAGTTCAAACTACGGAACTATGGCAATATCGGCACCAAAGTATTGGATAAAACAGGAAAAAAAAGATCACATCTAAAAGACAATAGACCAATAGACAGTAGGTGCAGGAGTAGGCCACTCGGCCCTTCTAGCCAGCACCGCCATTCACTGTGATCATGGCTGATCATACCCGATCAGTACCCCGTTCCTGCCCACTCCCCATATCCCTTGACCCCGCTATCTTTCAGAGCTCTATCTAACTCTCTCTTGAATCCATCCAGAGACTTGGCCTCCACTGCCTTCTCCACATATCCACCACTCTCTGGGTGAAAAAGTTTATCCGCATCTCTGTTCTAAATGGCCTACCCTTTATTGTTAAACTGTGGCCTCTAGTTCTGGACTCACCCATCAGCGGGAACATGCTTCCTGCCTCCAGTGTGTCCAATCCCTTAATAATCTTATATGTCTCAATCAGATCCCCTCTCATCCTTCTAAATTCCAGTGTATACAAGCTCAGTCGCTCCAATCTTTCAACATATGACAGTCCCGCCATTCCGGGAATTAACCTTGGGAACCTACGCTGCACTCCCTCAATAGCAAGAATGTCCTTCCTCAAATTTGGAGACTAAAACTGCGCACAATACTCCAGGTGGGATCTCACCAGGGCCCCGTTCAGCTGCAGAAGGACCATTTCACTCCTATACTCAATTCCTATTGTTATAAAAGCCAGCATGCCATTAGCTTTCTTCACTGCCTGCTGTACCTGCATGCTTGCTTTCATTGACTGATGTCGAGATCACCTAGATCTCGTTGTACTTCCCCTTTTCCTAACTTGACTCCATTTAGATAGTAATCTGCCTTCCTGCTCTTGCCACCAAAGTGGATAACCTCACATTTTTCCACATCAAACTGCATCTGCCATACATTTGCCCACTCACCCAACCTGTCCAAGTCATCCTGCATTCTCATAACATCCTCCTGACATTTCACACTGCCACCCAGCTTTGTGTCATCAGCAAATTTGCTAATGTTACTTTTAATCCCATCATCTAAATCATTAATGTATATTGTAAACATCTGCGGTCCCAGCACCAAACCTTGCGGTACCCCACTGGTCACAGTCTACCATTCCGAAAGGGACCTGTTAATCACTACTCTTTGTTTCCTGTCAGCCAGCCAATTTTTAATCCATGTCAGTACTTTGCCCCCAATACCATGTGCGCTAATTTTGTCCACTAATCTCCTATGTGGGACTTTATCAAAAGCTTTCTGGAAGTCCAGGTACACCACATCCACTGGCTCTCCCTTGTCCATTTTCATAGTTACATCCTCAAAAAACTCCAGAAGATTAGTCAAGCATGATTTTCCCTTCATAAATCCATGCTGACTCGGACTGATCCTTCTACTGCTATCCAAATGTGTCGTAATTTCCTCTTTTATAATTGACTCCAGCATCTTTCCCACCACTGACGTCAGGCTTACCAGTCTATAATTCCCTGTTTTCTCTCTCCCTCCTTTCTTGAAAAGTGGGACAATATTAGCCACCCTCCAATCAGCAGGAACTGTTCTTGAATCTATAAAACATTGGAAAATGATTACCAATGCCTCCACGATTTCTAGAGCCACCTCTTTAAGTACCCTGGGATGCAGACGATCAGGTCCCGGGGATTTATCAGCCTTATCAACAGTCAACAGATAAATCAACAGATTTATCACAGTCTATCCAACACCGTTTCTTGCTTAATATAAATTTCCTTCAGTTCATCCTTTACCCTAGTTCCTTTGGCCACTATTACTTCTGGGAGATTGTTTGTGTCTTCCCTAGTGAAGACAGATCCAAAGTACCTGTTCAACTCATCTCCCATCTCCTTGTTCCCCATAATAAATTCACCCGTTTCTGTCTTCAATGGCCCAATTTTGGTCTTAACTATTTTTTTGCTATTCATATACCTAAAGAAGCTTTTACTATCCTCCTTTATATTCTTGGCTAGTTTACCTTCGTACCTAATTTTTTCTTGGCGTATTGCCTTTTTTGTTATCTTTTGTTGCTCTTTAAAATCTTCCCAGTCCGGTTTCCCGCTCATCTTTATGTTATACTTATACTTACTTATATACTTATACTCATCCTTCTCTTTTATTTTTATACTGCCCTTTACTTTCCTCGTCAGCCACGCCCGCCCCTTACTCCCCTTAGAATCTTTCTTCCTCTTTGGAATGAACCGATCCTGCACCTTCTGCATTATTCCCAGAAATACCTGCCATTTTTGTTCCACTGTCTTCCCTGCTAGGGTATTGTTCCATTGAACTTTGGCCAGATCCTCCCTCATAGCTCCATAGTTATGGAAAATGAAAAAAATATAGAAAGTGAAAAAATATCAGACGCTGAATCCTGAATTTTGGAAACAATTTTCAGGCGAGGTTAGCATTTGTGCTGAGTAAAAATCCGAACAGTGCAGCGAAGCAAAAGCAAGAGGACGGCACCATACATAGATTGACAAGCTCCAGTACCTCACCTGGGATACCGATCGCTGCAATTGCAGGAAAGAAAATGCTCGCAATGTAGTAAATCGCTGGATATCCCATATTCCATTAGAGGCAGCGTTCAGTTGTACGGAAAGTTCCAGATGTTCATATGGGCTGGTGATCGGCTTTACAGTGTTATATGCAGTGAGAGTAATTCCACTGAGGCAATTAGTGTTGTTATCACGTCTGTCACATCAGGGACAACTAATTAAACACAAACAATTACATTAAAATGGTTTTCTCACTCTGTCACTGTGCCATGAGCGTGTTACAAGTTAAAACAATAAATAACATGAACATTGCCAATTTAATGGGACATTTTCTGATCAATGTTATTTCTAACATTTGAAAAATCAACATAGACAATCAACTTCAAACAAATTTATTTTGTCACGTTCGGCGAAGCATATTCGCTTCTAAAATTGACGGAGATAAGTAAGGTTTCCAGGTGAGATGGAATACATTATTGAAGGCTTAGCTGGGTTATTCTAAACATTTCGAGTACTTTGAATGTTGAAATTCGCAGTGACAGTTGATGTCGTGTATCACAATAAACTACACCGTACCTATGTTCTTCAAAGCATATAAAAGAGATTAAGAACAATAATCCAGGGATTTTTAATAATAAAAGGATATGAACCCACGCGGCATTAGCTGCGGTTTGTGGACCGATTGCTGAGCATTCTTTTCCTGCATATACATGGGTGTTCGGTATGAGGCACTGAATCTCTCCTCGTGAAAGTCTTGACCACTTTACCGCATACGAATGGCGTGCAGTACAGTCTAATGAACTTTAAAGGCATTAGCCAGAGCTGCCACAATTCTATCACCATTTCTCCATTCATATTCGGGTTGAACAGAAGTGGAAACTAAAATCAGTGATCTATCGGCAAGTCCCCGGCTGGTATATTATTTGCTACGAAGACCGAACTAAACACCATAAAATGCAATACATTATATTCACACTGAAATTGTGTGCTGAAAATCTAAAGTGCCCGTGAAACACTGCTGTCACTACATTAGTGAATCTGCAGATGATGGAAATAAATAAAAACACAAAATGCTGGCAGAACTCAGCAGACCAGACAGCATCTATGGGAGGAGGTAGTGATGACGTTTCGGGCCGAAACCCTTCATCAGGAGTGAAGGGGTCACTCCCGATGAAGGGTTTCGGCCCGAAACGTCGTCACTACCTCTTCCTATAGATGCTGTTTGGCCTGCTGAGTTCGGCCAGCATTTTGTGCTGTCACTACATTGTTTCCTTCGGGTGAAAATCACATGTTGTCTTGCACTTTCATTCAGACACTTCAAACCAAAGCAACTTTGATCGAACGCTGGGGTAGCAGACGATGCCAGAAAGTGGACGGTTGTTTATTTCACTAGTATGCCGCAGGGATTGGCGTAAGGTCCGTTGTTATTTGTTACCTATTAATCATTTAGATGTTATTGCAGAAAACTGAATCAAAAAAGTTGCGGACATTCCAGATTTGGGACCATCATGTAAAGCCAGGAACTTGTCGCTTGATCTTGACTCGCTGGAGAATGGGTTGAAATATGGCAAACGGAATTGAACACAGACAAATGTGAGGTGGCCTGATTTGTGAGGAAAACACACAGCAGATTAAGACGCACACATTGCAGAGGTGGACTTTAGTGTGCAGCATTTAAAAAAAGAGACCAGTGAATACAGATCAATAATTCTAGGGAAGCGGCTTCCTAGGCTGATCGGACAGTATTGAGAGCTCCATGAGCATTGGCCTTCACTATCAGTTCATTGAGTAGAGGAGTTGGGACATTTTGTTGAAGCTGTACAGCACGTTGCTAAGGCCGTAGATCGTGGGCTTTTGTGGCCTCCAACCAACAGTTTAAAATGTCACTGAGCTTCTAAGTGTGCAGCGACAATTTCCAAGAAAGATTTCGGGAACTGAAGACAAGAATTGCAGGGAAAGGCTGAATAGGTGACGCATTTATTCCCAGGAGAGCATGAAAATGAATGGAGATCTTACAGAAGTACAGAAAATTATGGGAGTTATAGACAGGGTGAATGTCCGTAGATTGTCCTCATCTTCTGAGTGAAGCAACATCTAGAGTTCATAGTTTTGGAGGGAAGGATGTCGAGCGATTGTAGTAGGACCTGTCTGCGTAAGTAGCAGCTGTGAATTCAATGGTGTCACTTCAGTGAAGTTTATGTAGGTATGTGAATCAGAGACGGATGGAGGGTGCAGATAAATATGAGGAGCCGCAATATCATTGTGGGATGATGCAGACCGGCTGAAGAGCCTATTTCCCTGCAGTAATAATCATAACTCCATGAATATCTCTGTCCCATTTCCCCATTCATTGTCTGCTCGTTTACCACTTCATCACTAATTTAAGTATGTACAGAATAAGCTCACCTTTCAATCACACTTCCCTCTGCTCTTGCACTCTGTGCCTATTGGGGAACCCGTACTAATGAACGATTCTTGGCTGAATTGGGAAAAAAAAGTCTCACCACTCTTAAATCCCTTCCGGAACTCGTACCAATGTGCAGTCCTCGCTTGTCTGGAGGAAGTCTCACCTGGCTGTATCCATTGTGGGACTGGTATCGATGCGTGATGTGCAGTACCGTGTGCAGTTATTATCACAGTGTGCTGACTCACTATTCTGTATCCAGTGTGGAACTCGTACCGCTGCGTGACCCTCGGCTTCTTTGAGAATATCTCAGGGCTGATAACACGCTTTCCCCTCTCGCACTTTGAATGTGATTTGAGAGGCTGACGGCACTTGTCTCAGCGTATGATTCATCTTTTCTTATGAATTGTTTTCATCCCTATCTCGTAAACAGTTGCCATTTTTTGCGACAGCAATTCATTTCCATTTCTACCCCGCCATTTTATAGTAAACGGCGCCATTATCCACAGAGCTTCTTTCATAGATGCTACCTGGCCTGCTGCGTTCCACCAGCACTTTGTGTGTGTGTTGCTTGAATTCCCAGCATCTGCAGATTTCCTCGTGTTTGCCATTATCCAAGACATCGGGTTAACTGATTAATACATCAACGCTCGTACTGGATTTCTTTATTTCTTTGCGCAATATGTGTTGTTACCAAGACATCATTAATTATGTGTCTCCAATTGTTCCTCAGATGGCAATGATTAACGTAACTTCTCCTGCAGCCTTTCAAGTAGCAAATGGAAATACGTAAAGAAGAATATTGACGGACCGAGATATATTTCTCGGCAAAGCAGGTTTCTGACTCGCATGGGAGCTCTGAGGTGGTGAAAATTGCCTAACAACCGTGGTCACTGTTGCAGACGATGGAGGTGCTGCCTGGATCAGCACTGAACACGGTTCACTCAGCCGAATGAAATGTGATTAAGCGGTTACCTTTTCTGGATAACATCAACATTCCTACTAACTGGCTGAAGATTTAAGTGTTGATACTTTTGATCCGTGCAGTCTGTGGACAGAAAGTAAGATATGTTGAGAGGCGAGTCACAGAGCAAATCTCCACCATGAATCTCTGCATCCGGTTGCAAGGCAGATTGAAAATTAGTTTACCAGTCTATGATGTATTCATTGGGCTCCATTCTGATAGACCGGCCGCTGACCCATTTTGGATAGGAATACTAGGAATGATTAACACGTTCATTCGCTCATGCAAAAGGCATGGATTTGAAAGTGAGAGAGCAAAGCAATGGGGTTCCACAAGGCGAAATCCTAATCTATATTGGGTCTCACCAATGTGGAGCCTCCCACACCGAGAGAACAGGGTAAAACTGTCTGCGGTTATACCCTGGTATAACAGGTTTCCGTGTATGGTGGTTGGTGAGGTGGGGGGTGCAGGTGCAGGTAAGGCTCTTACAGCTCCTGCCGGGACAAGTGTCAGGAAGAAGGTCAGTAGGGAGGGGTAGTGGACAAGGGTATAAAGTAGAATGTGATACTTGCAAAAAACGGGGAAGGCGATGGTGGCAGGATACAACATGTGCATTGTTGTAAGATCCCATTTGAGACGGGGAAAGTTACGAAAGACCAAATGCTAGTAGTATGTCAGGTAACGACCTCTGGAACCTTTCCCCAGCTGTGACGTGAGAGGATGGTATGAGGCAAACTCACAGAATGTAAGAACATCGACAAAATCTCAACAGATTCAAGATGATAATTTCCTTCAGTGAAGTCAAGGCCAGGCAAATTTCTGGGGTAAAATCAAAACACTGGTAAATGCAAAATAATGGTGATTACTATCTGTGGTAAATGAAAATATAGGAAACCGCGCCGATCTTCAAGCAAGTAAGGATTGTTTGTCTGTCCTTCAATGTGAGATTTCGGAGGCCTTCGGGCCGAACGGTGTATTTATGTGCCAGAAAGTGTTGTTCTGCCAACTGTCCATAGACTTCAGGTAGTGTCATGGCGTTGAATACAATTATTGTCATTGTCGGTGTGAATGTGTTAATCTCGTACTGGTCAAATCAATATCTTAAACACTCATTATGCTGAATATCATCAAATAGAATTAGTTGTAAATTACATACAACACAGGGAAACGTGGGTCTTCCACCTTCAACAACACCTATACATATATTTAATTATACCTGCCAGAAATCTCCCTTTCTTTAACAGAGAATCATTGTGGTCTGCCGAATATAAGAACTGAAAACTGTTTGGAGCTGACTGTTCATGTTATATAAATGACAAAATTTTTAAATTGTTCAATTGAAGCAGCAGAAGTCACATGCCATGGTAATGAAAAAATGCAGAAAAAATATTTTCTGCAGTAAATCTTAATCAAAAAAGATTGTAATAAGCTTTAGGGATAAAATACGTCGCTCAAAGATACATATATTAATAAAACAACAATAGTTTATTTTCGTGTTTGTTCAGTACAAGTTGATTGTGGCTTTGACTCCCGTGGATATAAAAAAAATACTTTTAATCAATCTCGGCACAGACGTTGGAAGGTACTCAAAATTTATTCATTTATCAATGTAACGAGTATCGGAGTTATGCTACTCTTTTGAAGTTGCGTAAGCCGATAGTAATGCCCAATATGGAGTTTCGTATGTGTTCTGGTCACATGAGCCGGCTGGTGGCGCAGTGGCATCAGAGCCGGTTTTCGGAAGCGAAGGCGAAAAGTTCGAACCCAGTCGCCACCTCCCCGCCCAGGGCACGCTTTCCATCCATGCCGAGTAGAGCACCGAGCCACTCGACCATGTAAAAAAAGGGTCGAGTCAGGAACGTTCATATCGTTACCAGGTTAATTCGAAAAGGAGACCAATTTTAACACTACGCGCCAGCCAAAAATGGCTGCCGGTCTGCTGAGACACGCATATGAAATGATCCTATGTAACTACTTCCAAGCACTTTAAAACTGTGTTTTAAAACAGGAATTTTAACTGTGTTGAAATTGGCTAGCCATTTCAACCCCGGGCTGATTATGTACACAATCATTGCCTCCCAGCATCTTATACACCTTTGTCAGGTCACCTGTCATCTTCTGCCTCTCCAAGGAGAAAATCCAATCCAGGAACATATTTGTCTCTCCTGCATCCATTCTATCGTTTTCACATCCTTCCTGTAGTCAGCTGACCAGACCTGAGCACAGTACTCCAAGTGGGGTCTGACTAGGGTCCTATATAGCTGTGATATTAGCTCTCGGCTCTGAAGCCCAATCCCATTTTTAAGCGGAGTTGACAGTTTCTTGATTATGAAGCTTGTCAAAAGTGACGGCGAGAAGGCAGGAGAATGGCAATGAGATTAATAATATATCAGCACTGATGGAATGAACCGAAAGGCCGAATTCTGCCTATCTTCTGGTATCTGGCCATAAAATCAATGTTCTTCAATTTAAGTTTGTTAACAAATCTGGCCATAATACCAGAATACCAGAAGACATTCGGGTATTCTCGTATTATGGCCAGATTTATTAACAAACTTTAATTGAAGAACATTGATTTTCATTACTCCCATGCTTTTGTGTGACAAAAGGTGAAGGCTCGGAATTCTATTAATTGATAACTTCAATATATCGTTCCCCCAGATAAACCTGACACGACGAGGAAGGGATTTGAACGCACAATGGATTAGCAGTCCATTTTCTTAACCTCTAGGCCACTTAGTCTGCTCTTCTACCGTTCGTGTTTCGTTGATCTGAGTTTCTTTCCGAATACTTGCCATCTCTGCTTATCTTTCATAATTTGTTTTCATATTCCAGTTCTATTTTCCTTGGTTGCCATGGTTACTATAATTCATGGGCATATATAAGCAAGGCTTAGAGTGATATGCGCCAACCACTGGAGAATGGAATCACTGGAGAATGAGTCCAGAACCTCAGGACCAGACGTTCTCGTCCTGCTGCGTTAAAAGTATTGATCCTGTGCAGTGTAAGAACCTGTGAGTATTTGCAGTTGTGCAATGAGCAGATGTGTAGTTGTGCAAATGCTTGAGGTCCATTTTAACTGGTTTATCTTCAAACACAACTACATTGTAAAATATGCCATATCTTCCATGATTCAAGCATGTTAAAATGGAAGTGTAAAGAAGGACATTCAAACATTTGTTGTTAAGTTGACTTGACATTATGACTTACATCCTTCACATACGCGAGGAGCTAAAATCTTTAAGTTCTGTCTCCGTCTTAATGTGCAATGTGCAAATTTATAATAATTTATAATATGTATATATACAACTGGAGGGTCACAGTTGTCTCAGCACTCCGATGGCCAGGTGAAAGAAGATTTTCTGGAGCCTGTTGGTCCGGCTTTTATGCTGCAGTACCGTTTACCAGATAGTAGCAGCTGGAGCAGTTTTTAATTAGGACGACTAGAGTTTTGAAAGATCCTTCAGGCGCCTTTTACACATCTGTCTCTGTAAAGTCCTGAATAGTGGGAATTTCACATCTACAGGTGCGCTGGGCTGTCCGCACTCTCTGTGGAGTCCTGCGATTGGGGGATGTACAGTTCCGAAAAGAGGCACTGATAAATGCTCAGGATGCTCCAAGTTGTGCCCGTACAGAAAGTTCTTAGGATTTGGGGGCTCAAGCCAAATTTCTTCAACCGTCTGAGGTGAAAGAGGCGCTATTTTTCACCACACAGCCGGCATGTACAGACCACGTGAGATCCTCGGTGATTTTTACGCCGAGCAACTTAAAGCTGTTCACTCTCTCAACCCCAGATACCTTTATGTCAATAGGGGAGAACCTGTCATTTGCTTAGTACAGCTAAAATGCATTTTTTGGCATTTTTTCTTTTAATTAAGTTGTGGTACGTTAGTAAATTAATTAAACCGAAACATTTACAATTTGCCAGATTGCAAGAAGGAAACTTTGCACTTAGTACAGCGTAACTGCAGACCGTTATAATGATGATAATGATGATTATGATAATATTATTAATAATAGTAATAATAATAATGACACATTGACCCCGAATGGGAAATACCTTCGTTACAGCAGTAATTTTTAAAAACACACTTAGCAGTGTGCAGACATAACTAATAATAAATCACAGGGTAATAAAACATACAATTAGGAAAAAGGGACATACATCGAGATCTAGGTGTCCTTGTTCATCAGTCACTGAAAATAAGCATGCAGGTAGAGCTGGCAGTGAAAAAAGCTAATGGCATGTTGGCCTTCATAACAAAGGGAGTTGAGTATAGGAGCAAAGAGGTCCTTTCGCAGTTGTACAGGGCTCTGGTGAGACCACAGCTGGAGTTTATTGTGTGCAGATTTGGTCTCCAAATTTAAGGAAGGACATTCTTGCTATTGAGGGAGTGCAGCGTAGGTTCACGAGGTTAATTCTCGGGCTGGCGGGACTGTCATATGTTGAAAGATTGGAGCAACTGGGCTTGTATACACTGGAATTTAGAAGGATGAGAGGCGATCTGATTGAAACATATAAGATTATTAAGGGATTGGACGCGCTAGAGGCAGGAAACCTGTTCCCGATGTTGGAGGAGTCCAGAACCAGAGGCCACAGTTTCAGAATAAGGGGTAGGCCATTTAGAACAGAGTTGCGGAGAAGCTTTTACACCCAGGGATTGTGGATCTATGGAATGCTCTGTCTCAGAAAGCAGTGGAGGCCAATTCTCTGGATGCTTTCAAGAAAGTTAGATAGAGCTTTTAAAGATAGCGGAGTCAAGGGATATGGGGAGAAGGCAGGAACAGGGTACTGATTGTGGATGATCAGCCATGATCACATTGAATGGTGGTGACGGCTCGAAGGGCCGAACGGCCTACTTCTGCACCTATTGTCTATTATTTATAATAATGCACAATAATATGATATAATAATATACGAAATAATAAAACAGAGTATTTTATTATGATGTTTGTTCTCCTGTCGCATAGAGGTGAACTGTTTTATATGTTTATTACATTTGGTCGAAAATATTTTCTGCAAAAATTCTTGTGGCAGCGGAGCTGAATAATTCTGTTCGAAAGGAGGCTCTGCTGCTTAATCAGTAGGACATGGAGAGGACGTGTCAGATTGTCCATAATGTATAACCATTTGTTTAGTAACTTCCTCTCCACTCACCACCTGTTGTAACGAACAAGTTGGGCTCCATCCTTTAGACAGACCTTCGCGCAACGAGATTCGCCCAGAGTCAATCCACAACTAATGAAGTAAAAATGAAAAGATTTTAAACATACAGGGACCGGCACAGAGAACATTTTTAAAAATATATATTTTGTTGTGAGATATGTATTTCTGGCTTTGATGTGAAGCCACACTTTTCTGATGTCTATACCGTTAGATTGAGAACCCACAAGTACAGGGCCAGAGCAACCGCAGAACGCGACTACTCGCAATTTGTGAACCACGGCCATTTTTCCCGATTTCATCCAAAATATATACCTGAACTCCCGGTCTTACCACATTTCAAGAGCAGTTGTGTGAAAAACAACAGCATTGACGAGATCTTGCACTCCCCGTCCTACCACATTTCAGAAGCAGTTGTGTGAAAAACTGCAGGAGACATTCCCGCAAAATGGCTGCTTTCCCTGATCTCATCGTTTATCCACTGCGATACATTTAGCTGGATCAGCTTTTTCCGGTTTCAGATCGACTCCTCATTGCTATTTTTAGCTCCCAACGTTTCAGTCTGCTGTGCCTTTATCTTAATTGATATCTTCAAGGGAATTGAAAAGATCAGAACAAATCTGCTGGTACTCAGAGTAACGAATTAACCATCGCCGGCATTGATGCATTTCCGGCGTTGTTTGCCATCGCTGATTGCGAGTATTTTCACTAGATCTGAAAATAATTTGGTGTGGACGGTCGGCAGCACGGGCGCTGAATCTACACTGGACTGGGCCAGTGATTCTCCTACATCAATCTTTGGTATTGTGATTTTATACTGCAGATATAGAAGACGCTGTTGAGACCGCATCTGTAATATTACCTGTTGAGTTCCGCCGGCATTTTCTGTGTAGTCGTTTGAATTTCAGAATTTTCAGACTTTGCCCTGTTCGTAATATTGTGTTCAGGTTTGGTCGCCTTTCAACAGGGAAGGCGATAATACGTTGCAACGTGTGCAGTACAAATCACCGAAGACGATGACGGGAGTCGAGGGATGGGTTGCTCCGGGTGGATCTTCTTGCATTGGAAACGTCGGAACATGCAGGGCGATCTCGTGGAGGCATCTAATATTTTAAGGTCGAGAGGTAATGAGCTCAGTTGTTACCCAGGGATGGCGAATCGTGTAGAGGGCACATATTAATGGCAAGAGGCGAGGGCTCTCATGTGAACTGGAGACTAAACTTTTCCTGCCGTTATATGGAATGAGCTGACAAAGAATTTAGCCGAGTCACTTCGATCAGCAGCATTTACAGGGGACAAGGGCGGTTACATCGACCAATGGGATCCGTGGATACCGGAAAGCTGTAGAGGTATATTGACCAAACCCTGGTAAATGACACAATTCCAGCTGATATTCCTGTCCGGTATTGACCATTTGTGCTCTCCAGTGCTGTGTGTCTCTGTGATTCTTTGACTTCATGAATCTACATATTGTACGAAGCCCTCTCACCGGGCTTGGATAGAAACTCGGATCGATAGCCTACTCTGCCTACAGCCACTGAACTCATCGGTGAGAAACCGCCTTTCTCAAGCAATACACGTCTAGTGTCGGTGTGATGTGGCTCTGACCAAGATGGAAAGTTGGATTGATAGAACGGAACGTTGGGCTAATTAACGGAACCTCAACTGAGCGAATTGTCCATACACAATTATCCGACAGCAAGAAATGACAGATCATAGAAATAAGCAGCAGTCGATCCCAGGGGATCATGGGCTTGTGCCTCCAATGGATTGTGTCCTTTCCATGGCGCAAGACTGGGCGGGAAGATTTGTAGAACCATGCAGCGTGTTCGTCCTTTCTACGTCACTGATATAGTACAACGGAAAGGCAAGCACTGATCCAGCTTGCCATCAGTGTCGTTGCAGAGATTGCCAGATTGAAGTTATAAACAACATCAAACTGCCATTGAGATCCCGGCTGCAGATTTCTTACTCGAGGTTTACTCCCGAAGCCTTTCCCATGAGTGGGGATGGCCGCAAGGTAGCGGAGGTTTTAAATCAGTTTTCCTTCTCCTCAGCTGATTGTCCCCACCTGCTCTAATAACAGATCGTACACCACATACGTTTATAAAAAAAGTGTATTTACTAATTTCAGCTTCATCAAACAGTTAAGAGGAAAATAACATAAAAAAGGAAAGGCATCATTGTAACTAAGATAGTCTAAATGTGCATAATGTTGAAACTTCTATCTTACAAAGCCTGGGTGTGTCCGAAACTCACGGCGCTGTCCTCTCATCCCTGTTCACTGGTACAACGTCCCATCTTGGACTCCTTCGATTCGCGAAGCATCCCTTGCAATTGCCTCTTCCCGTCGGTCCGAAACCTACGGCTATCTCTCCGGATCTTCTCCTCTCTCCGTCTACCGCCAAGAACATGACTTCGAGCCCCACAAATGTCCGACATGAATTTCTCCCCGCTCAGATTTCTCTAGAACCTTCTCCCAATTCCACCCTCCTTATTGGCTGACATAGCATTCCTAAGTTGAAACCCACGTCCCCTTATCTTTAGCTGAAAACTCGAACACTGTCAGCAGGACACGCTGCTTCTAAATGTAACCCCCTGGGTCGCCTCAGGCTCACTCAGCTCATTCTCGTCTAGGGGGAGCAGACCTCGGCCCCGCCAAACTGTGTAATCATCTGGTGTGGATGCTGTGTGATGTCCCCGCCTCGCCCAAAAACAGACAGTACACCATATGCGATTAAATGAGTAAAATTTATAAAGGTTACTATAACTGTGATTAATAACGATACAGTGTATATGAAGGAAAAAAAAATAAAGAAAAGGCGCCAAACTTATCAAAGTCCAAACCACTTCGTGCACAACCGTTGGAGCTCAATTACTGAAGTCTTCTGGCCACCATTCGATCCCCTCCGAACGCCTCGACCCGCCGCCTGGGACCAACCACGGTGGTCGACCAGACGCTCCACACGAATCTGTCTTCGTCTCCTCTCCTCACCGAAAACCTTGGGCCTCGGACTCCCGCTCGGGGTCCGTTCCGTCGCCCAGCTTCCAGCAGCGCGTCCTCTCTCTCTCTTACCCCCTCGCACCGACTCCCCAAAATGCCCGCCAACAATCAGTTTACAGACCCACAAGAAAGCATAACATTAATCCCAATTAGTTAACAAACAAATACAATTCACGATATCAGTAATTTTAATCCAAACAAACTTCCAGCACTTATCGTAACAAAGAAGCATTCCTACTTTTAACAAAACAAAGGCGCCATTTTGATTACATACACAGTAACAAAGAAAAAGAAGAAATCCCCTTTACATATAGAAAGCTACTAAATGAAATACCCTAGCAGTACCAATCGACTCGAGGGTAGTACATTATTCCCCCACCCCCTAAAAGGTAGTCATTTCCTCATGAATTTGCAATTGATCGAAACATTGCTAACAACGTAGTAAAAATCTTAACCAGGTGTTATGAAGGATGAACAATTTTAATGGACAATGGGGTGCAGAGTTGCCCATATTCCCCCCTCCCCTTTTAGAATCACGAATCGTTACTGTTGTTATGCTGCTCATGAGAGAGAGAGATGAAAAGAAAACATGCAAGAACATCTGCTACAGATAAGAGAGGGGAGAGAGACTTGTTGATTTATTATATTATGTCTTCTGCGAGGGTTATTTATGTTCTAACATTTTGCCCATTAAAATTCCTCAGTGGACTGCCGGAGTGAGCTGGTTTGACTTACACAGTCATTCAAAATTGATTGATAGCTAAGAACCCGTGAGTCGGGATAAAAGTCACGTCTGGAGAGAGACACCAGGAGACGCATCAGGAGACACCCCATTGAACACTGATTCAGTGTTGGAACTCACAGGAAAGGTGGGGGCATTGGATACCGAACAAAGAGATCGGTCAGTTAAACTCACAGTGTTGCAGCAGGGCCGGTGGGGACTAGTGTGTGTGTCCACTCATGCCAGAGTGACGAGTCCACCACAGAAGAACAGTCTAGCTGAACGGCAGAGGAGTCATAACTGAATGGCCACAAAGATACGACGGATTAAGAAAGCAATGGAAGGTTTGGCTGCAGTTGCTGTTACATCTCGTTCACGCTCTCTCTCTCTCTCTCTCTCTCTCTCTCTCTCTCTCTCTCTCTCTCTCTCTCTCCTACGATTACAACACAACCATATCTACCTCAGCACGCATGAACTGTACTGAACTTTATACTTTTCTATGGCAATTAATTTACCCCTAGACATCGATAGAGCTTGTTTATTATTGCTTATTATTATTCCTACACTTTTAGGTTTATTATTGCTAACTTGTGTTATCTATATATTTACATTATTGGTATTGGTTTGCTTATTTTACTAATAACCACTTTTGAATATAATACCACCAGACTCCAACGGATTCTTCTTTCGCTACTGATTAGACACCCAGTTACCGGGTACGTAACAAATTGGGGGCTCGTCCGGTATTTGATTACCAAATTTGGGGGCCAGTGAATCGGGATAAAGGTCCCTTATCTGATCTGGTTGCGTGGATAACCAGACGGGAAACCAGCAGAGATGGAAATAGACAAATTTCTAAAACACCCGACTTCGGGGGCATTAGAGGATGCCAGGAAGGCCGAATTGGTGAGTGTTGCAAAATGATTAATTCTCTCGGCGGTGAAATCGTCGATGAAAAAGTTGGATATACAGAGAGCTATTGCTATGCATTATGTATCCGAGGGTGTGTTCCAATCCGATGTATTGGACCTGTTCCCTGAGAGGAAACCAGCCGATGGTGAGGTTTCGTTAGAGATAGAGAGATTAAGGTTGGCTGCAGAGAACGAGAAAATGGAGTATGAGTTCCATCTAAAGGAGGTGGAGGCTAAAAGGCAGGGGGAGGAAATGGAGAAAGACAGGCAGCATGAGCTGGAATTAGAGAGATTAAGGGTACAGCAGGAAAAAGACCGGGGGGCAAACACAGATGAGGGGTTCAAGATTGGTCGGGAGATCCAGTTGGTGCCTCCATTCGAGGAGATGGATGTCGATAAGTTCTTACTCTATTTTGAGAAAGTGGCTGTGAACTAGAGCCGGCCTGAGGGGAAATGGGCCGTTCTGTTACAGAGCATACTAAGGGGGAAGGCTTATCAAGTGTATTCTTGCTGACTATGGGGTGCAGAGTTGCCCATATTCCCCCCCTTTGAGAATCACGATCCATTACTGTTGCTATGCTGCTCATGAGAGAGAGAGAGAGAGAGAGAGATGAAAAGAAAACGTGCAAGAACATCTGTTACAGATAAGAGAGGGGAGAGAGACTTTTTGATTTACTATATTATGTCTTCTGCGAGGGTTATATATCATCTACCATTTTACCCATTAAAATTCCTCAGTGGACTGCCGGAGTGGGCTGGTTTGATAGGACACAGTCGTTCAAAATTGATTGATAGCTGAGACCCCATGAGTAGGGATAAAAGTCAGGTCTGGAGAGACACCCCATTGAACACTGATTGAGTGTTGGAACCCACAGGAAAGGTGG
The DNA here is from genome assembly GCF_030144855.1 of Hypanus sabinus. NCBI lineage: Eukaryota > Metazoa > Chordata > Chondrichthyes > Myliobatiformes > Dasyatidae > Hypanus > Hypanus sabinus. The sequence continues at coordinate 114,586,325 of NC_082716.1, read as the reverse complement.
GGGCATTGGAGACCGAACAAGGAGATCGGTCAGTTAAACTCACAGTGTTGCAGCAGGGCCGGTGGGGACTAGTGTGTGTGTCCACTCATGCCCGAGTGACGAGTCCACCACAGAAGAACGGTCTAGCTGAACGACAGAGGGGTCATAACTGAATGGCCACAAAGATACGACGGATTAAGAAAGCAAAGGAAGGTTTGGCTGCAGTTGCTGTTACATCTCGTTCGCTCTCTCTCTCTCTCCAACGATTACAACACAACAACCCTATCTACCTCAGCACGCATGAACTGAACTGGACTTTATACTTTTCTATGACAATTCATTTACTCCTAGACATCGATAGAGCTTGTTTATTATTGCTTATTATTATTCCTACACTTTCAGGTTTATTATTGCTAACGTGTTATCTATATATTTACATTATTGGTATTGGTTTGCTTATTTTACTAATAACCACTTTTGAATATAGTACCACCAGACTCCAACGGATTCTTCTTTCTCTGCTGGTTAGACACCCAGTTACAGGGTACGTAACACAGGATAATGCCGTTTCTGCAAATCGACTGAGAGCCAATACTTTGAGTTATTCACTCGATATAATACCCTTTCCAGAAGTGATCAAAAACGCCGTCAGTATATTAAGCCACAACGATTTTGAAGGATTAATGCGACCCGCGTGAAAAATGAATGATCGTTGCCGAACACAGTAGGTTTTGGCCTCTGGTTGCCAAGTGTCCCAATAGGCTTGTCAGGCAATCATGCTGACTTTGTCGCATAATATCCTGATTGTCCTATAGTCATTAATTTGTGGACTTTACATTCTCCCAACCAGTACAAAATGTCGCTAATAGATAAGGGGATTGTTCGCGGTTGATATTGCTTTCATTTAACTTACTCCGGTTACACATTTTAATGCTTCCTATACTTTACATGTAGCTCTTCTCGATTGGAGAAGAAATTTGCTAAAGTAAAGATGTGTGGTCATACGGAAAGTTGCGCGGGGGCTTATTGTTGGCTGTACATAAATTATAGGGATACGGAGAAAAGATGTAAACGGAAACCGCACATATTATCGAGGGAGCACCACTCAAGAGGAATTGAATGTTTAACGAAACACGAAGGACAACGAAGGAGAACATTCAGCGGTGAGGGTTTGGAATTGACTGCATGGGTGGTCGTGGAGGAAGATCGACACCAGTGTTCCATGGGACTTTAAGCACACAACAATCATGCAGGTCTACAGTGAGAAAGGGCAAAGAAGAGATACAAAATGTTTATTGCGGAGCTTGCTTGGTGCTGACTCAATGGGAGAATGAATCTTCCCTGATATTGTGATCGGCTCATCACCGTCACGAATCATCAGGGCCAATTGGAAAGAATGAAAGCTCACCCCAGTAGTACGAAAGCAAACGAATGCCAGTGATTACAGCGGCGGTTTACGCGTTGTGACGCGGCTTCCCTTCGCGACACCGTCCGCTTGCGTCATGAGTTACGTCAGAGATCTCGGCAAGAGTTAGGCAGCTATACGTTTTGTGGGGCTGTGAGTAAATGCAGGGCGCGGGCTGCGGAAGTGGGTTGGTGTGAGGGAAGCTATGCTCACGCCAAAATAGATTTTTGTTTTTTTCACTTAATTTCACAATTTCCATTCGAATAGAATCCAGCTCCATAAGTGCAACAGACAAGTGTATCGCGGGTTAGCTTGGAACAGACTCGTTCAATGTTTGTGCATGTTTAACTAACTGTGGGAGAAGAGTCAAGGGGGTTTTCAGCACGGCTCCCAGCTGCTGCCGGAATTTAGACTGGGTCGGCATGTAAATGCAGGTTTCGCTGCAGCAGCTCAGATACATGAGCATGTACCTGGTTTCAGAGGCGATGACTTCCCGAGAGTTGTAATCTGCTCGCCGGTAAACAGACACACTGCCGAATGCAGCCACTCCCAGCCAGAGGATTACATAGCTGCCCGAGACAGCGAAGAGTAGAGTTATTGACTTCTTCCTGTTTTTAATCTCTGGGTCGGCCTGATTCGCACCGTCTTTTCTCCGCAAAGCCCTCCGGGACTGATAGGCCGCGATGATTCGTTTCACTGTCAGGCAGTCAGCTAATCAACAATATTACAAGAATACTAACCCACGGGACTAAAATGGCGTCGTCTTCTTATACACCGCCCCGATCGGAGTGGAATTGAACTCCAGTCTGGGGCGGGTACCAAAGGATATATTGTTGATTATTTCTCCGGGTTCGCATGTGAATAGATTTGGAATGAACCACAGGAAAACCAGAATGGAAACAAGTGTTCGAACAGCGATAGGAGAACGCATTGTGCAGTATTTCGATTTAATCTTCAAGCCATTGATGGCTTCGAATCTGTCAAACATGAAGAAGACGGTATAATTCACCGACAGTCACATACTGATACTCCTAATGTACAGAATGAATACATGGTGGGAAATGTGGGATCAAAGCTGAACTTGAAGGCTCTGCAAGAATATCTGATAAAGCAGGACGTTTCAAATCATGACCAGTAGATCGGCTGTTGCCATGCCCACCATATAGACGGAGATATATTTTGAAAGGCCGCATTTTCCGCTGGAGAGTATTGCGATGGTCAGGAGGTTCACTGAAAGAGAGACCGTCAACAATTAGAAATGCGGGATTGTGGCAAGACGTTCACAAATGATCACGCTGAAAAAAAAACTTTCTTTTCACACTTAAGTAATCAAATGAAAACGTGCAGTGAAATGTGTTAACATTGCCGTAGCAGTACAATGTTATGCGCAATAGTAGAAAACAAAGCGGAATTACTGTAAGCAATTCATTCATCTACGATGATGCAGCCTGACAGAATGCTGTTCACGTTACAGCTGGAGAAATTTGCGAGTGTTTTAGGTGACATACCAAATCTCCTAGAATTTAATGAATCATAGCGGCTGTCTTGCCTTCTTTGCAGCTGCATCAATATATGTTGGGACGAGGTTAGGTCCTCAGATGTATTATCGCCAAGGAACTTGAAATTGCTCAGTCTGTCCACTTCTGATCCCTCTATGAGGACTGGTTTGTTTTCCCTCGTCTTATCTTTTGTGATCCACAAACAGATCTTTGGACTTACTGACGTTGAATGCAAAGTTGTTGCTGCGACATCACTAAACTAGCTGATAGATCTCGCCCTCTTGTCTTCATCTGAGATTCTGTCAACAAAGGTAATGTCATCACTACTGAATTGATGGAGTTTGAGCTGTACTTAGCCACACAAGCATGGGTGTAGAGCGAGTAGAGCAGCGTACTCAGCACACATTCCTGGGGTACGCCAGTGCTGACTGTCAGCGAGTTGGAGATGTTGTTTCCAAGCGGCAAAAGATTGTGATCCTCCGGTTCAAAAGTCGAGGACCCAGTTGCAAAGAGAGGTACAGAGGTTCTTCAGCTTTCCGATCGGGATTTCAGGATTGATGATGTTAACTGCCGAGGTGTTGTCAATAAATAGCATCCTGACACAGGTATTTGTATTGTCCAGGTGTCCGAGAACGCATGTAGAGCTACTGACATTGTATCTGCCATAAAACTAATGTGGTGATAGACGAATTGCAATGGGTCCAGGTCTTTGCTGAGGCACGAGTTAATTACAGCTACGAATAGCCTCTCAAAATATTTAATAACCGTAGATGGGAGCGCTACGGGAGACGGACGTTAAGGCAGTTCACCCTGCTCTTCTTGGGCACTGGGGTAATGGCTGCCTTTGTTAAGCAGGTGGGAAGATCCGAGTGTAGCAATGAGGTGTTGAAAATAAAGTCAGCAATGGTGGGTGGCGAATCTTTCACAAGATGCTACCCTGGGGCATGGAAACATTTTATCGGGAAGTTCGATGACTAAGGATAAAGCAGGCATTTCAGCTCAACCCGGTGCTGGTTGATTTGGCCGATTCTCGAATTCTTTCGGATGCTGCACGTTAACAGGGCGGGAGGTGTGAAACCATGACAGTTTGGTGTTCGGATTTGGGTATTTGATTCTCCACAATGTTCTGGGTGGGAACTTAAACTTTTTACGAGGTCAAGTTGCGAACTTGACATCAACTCGGCACGGATGGAGAGCGTGCTCGGGAGCAGTCTGTCATTGGATCGAACTCGGGAACCTTCTTTCTTGAGCCCGGCGCTGATCTCGCTGCGCCACCAGCCGACGGTGTTTGCATTCAAGGGAACGGGAATAAAGATAGGATGCTTGACGTTTTGCCATGTGAATTTTGGACTTGTCTTTCTGATAGTCCAACTGAATTCATTATCAGAATTCAGCAGGGGATATACTATATGTGCCCTCTTGCGTTTAGTTACGCTTGCGAGAGAAAAAAATGTCTTTCATCTTTCTCATATCTATTTCCTTCATGATCTTAAATCGGGGTATTTCTCAGCATCCCTGTTTTGTGAAAACTAGCACCAGGTTAGTTCATTCCACGACTCCCCCCACCCCCAGATCAGAATCCCTCCACTCCAAGCAACATACCAGTGATACCCCACTGCTCTCGTCGAAAGACAGCCACCTCCTTCCTTTTAAGTAGCGACCGGAAAGAAAACACTGTTTGCCTCACCCCATTGATTCACAACACTGCATCATAGCCTGGAGAGATGATTGACCTATGAATCTCCCTTTCAGCCCGGGTTAAAAATAAAATACCAGGCAGCCCGGGTTAAAAATATAGCTGTCAGGAACTGGAAATCACGGACAGGTATAGATAGAGAAAACTTCTTCCCGGCCAGCTGGAAAAGTTAGTCAAAACATGCCGAGATACAGAAGCAGATGATCAAGTTTGACTATGTAATTAAAGAGCTTCAATAAACTTAATTGTTGACGCTGGCTCCAATCTTTGTCAAAGATAACGCCATAACGATCATGACGTTGCTATGGTAACATGACCCAAACGCACACAGTGTGCGGAGCTGAAGGTGGATGTTAGTGGTTAGTGTCGACCCAGTATTCTCGTGAGAAATAAAACGGGAGCCGAGGATCCCTGCGGAGATAACGCGTTAACTGAACTGTTAATCTGTGGCATTAAACAAAAGTTCTACACTAGGATATATGGATGATAGGGTTATGGTGGGCTGTGGTCGCGGTCCAGGTCGATGGGAGTAGGCCGCTGAAATGGTTCGACGCAGCGCAGATGGGCTGAAGGGCCTGTTTCGGTACTATACTTTTCTATGACTCCGTGCCGATAAATACAAATCCGTACCATAATTTACCGGGAACGCAAAAGACGACCATGATGGGATAGTAAACGTCTTTTATCTTGTTAATTAGGGCCCGGCCCATTTCCTGCAGTGGTGTGTATTTGCCGTCGGTCCAAAATCAACGTTGCTTTAACAGTACGAGATCGGAGAAGGGATTCTTTCCAAATCTCTTTTCCGGACCAGTGTTTCTCTGTTCCTTTCAACGAACTTCCACGTGCAATCTGCACAGCAGTAGATGTCAGTAAGCGTCTGTCTTCAACTCGCTGCGCCTGAACCGAGTGTGATTACACGTTACACACACAAAGTGCTGGTGGAACGCAGCAGGCCAGTCAGCATCTACCAACACATCTACCAACAGCATCTTCGTCAGGACTCTGCGAGACCCTGCTCGCAGTGCCAGATGTTGTGATGGAAATAACTGATTCTTTGAGTCTCAACAGTACAGGCCTGGACACACACAGTTTTAATAATAAGGAATTTATTATTAAAGGGGAAGTCGGGTCAACTACAATACACAGGAAGCGGTGTGGGGACGGGGTACGGTTACACATACAAAGAACAAGGGAAAAGCACTACAACAGCTATCGCCCATGACCTTGGATAGCCGTGGCTCCCTTACGAGGACAAACGATAGACCTTCCCAAACATAAATCAATGCACTTACCTTCAATGAGGAGGCTCCTGGCGAAGGGCCTCGGCCCGAAACGTCGACAGTGCTTCTTCTGACTGATGCTGCATGACCTGCTGCGTTCCACCAGCATTTTGTGTGCGTTGCTTGAATTTCCAGCAACTGCCGATTTCCTCGTGATTACACGTTCATGGTTTCTCATTTATATAAGGATATGATTCACGATTCAGGCAAATTAGTATAATAAAGTGGATTGCACAATGTATGACATTAGTTCCAGTCTCTTAACAAACGAGTGAATTTTCGCTTCAGTAGGTCGGGTCACGACAGGAGAGATTATTCCTTTCTTTTACTAAAATTGAGGCATTACGGTCAGTATTCATTGACTATGGATCATTCCGAAGGAAGCGCCCCTTTTTCACAATACGTCCATACATTGGTGTGGATAAGATGTTGGAGCGATGTTTTGAAGTACTTAGAGGCACATGAAAATTAGACCGTAATCAGCATGTCTTCTTTAGCGTTAATATTCCCTGAAAAATGTGTTGGTATCCTTTCAGAAAAGCGCAGACAAGATAGACAAGTGACAATTAGTGGAAGTTGATTATTTGGATATTCAGAAGGCATTTGCATGGTGATGCAGAGGAGGCTACTAAACACGATGAGGGCCTGTGGTGTTTATTAAATATTCTAGCATCGATATAAGTTTGGCTTTCTGGCAGGAGGGCAGCAAATAGGAATATATGAAACCCTTTCTGTTTGGCTGCCGTTGGCCAAAGTGATCAAAAGGGGACGAAGGGACGGTTTCATTTCCAAGTTCTTATGTCAATGATTTGGGTGACGGATTTGGTGGCTTTGTGGCCAAGTTTGCCGACGAAAGGTTACAGGGCAGGTAGGGTTGAGGAAGAAGGGAATCTGCAGAAGTACTTGGACAGGTTTGGAGAATAGACAAAGAAGTACCTCGAGGAATACAGCGTATAGAGGTTTATGGTTGCATATTTTGGTATAAGTGTAACCCTCAGGTTCGGCCGGCGGCGTTAGGCAAGGGCAAAACAGTCTCAGTCCCCGCCAAACTTGTGACCTCTCGTCTGTGTGGATGCTGCGTGATGTTTTCCCCTGTTCAAATCAGTACCACGAAATAACAAACTGTACACCGTATTCAATTGAGCGATTGAACTTCATAATTCTTAATTTGACTATAGCATTAGTAAAGAAAACAAAAAAAAGGTCCATTTTAACGAAACGGTCTAATATGCACGTTGGATCTCACTGTTTCCCGTCCCTTCCTTCTCCATCGATTCCCCCGGGCGTCGTCGATTCCCGACCCCATTTCAAGTCCACTCCATCCTGCAGTCTACGACCTTTCTGTTATTCTCTTTCCATCTTCCACCAACAAAAAAAAAGCCCTCGCCCTCGGGCACACAAGAAAGAAAACACGCCCCTCATTGGCCGCCGCACATTCCAAAGCCCCCGTTATCTCTAGTCTTAACCGAAACACTGCTGCTACAGAGAAACCTTTACCAGGAGGCTTTACTCTCCCCCCCCCTCCCCAAAGTTACTGATCTGCTCATGACTTTGAGATAATTTTCCGACCCTTCCTGCAAAACACAAAGTCCAACCCAAGAGTAAATGGCAGTAACATAGCTCCCTAAAGCGGTGGGGGCCACTCTCTGATGCCCCCGGTGCTAAATAGGCCAGCCTCTCTGGTGGTTTCCTAATTCTGTGAGACTCCGTACCCCCTCATCTACCTCTTCATGTTCCTACGCTACTGGGGATACTTCTGGGCTACCTGACGAGACCTCGCCCGGCCTATCAGACGTGCCCACCTGCAATCGGACCCCTCTGTCCCTTAGCTAAGCCTCGCTTCATCCCTTGTAGGGTCCCGCTGCAATCCAGGCTGCCCACATAGTCCCCGTCACACCCGATGTCCCCTGATTCAGCGTGAGAAGAGTTGTGAGTCTTTTCTTCAATCAGTGGGGAATTAGCGAAAAGTAGCATACACCACACACCCATGTCTTTATCCTCCGAATCAAAATTCCACTCGGGCTGAGACCGGGCTAATCTCTCCCGCTGCTGATCCTCAAGTCGTCCTGCGTCGCCGCAGAGTCCTCTTACTGGGTGTTGGCTCCAGATCGGGATCTAGGTCAACCTGGACCTCTTGTCCCAGAGGCAGAAGGTGGTTCTGATGGAAAATCTTGATAAAGATGCAACTACGTACTTCTGGAGCATATCCCATATCCCTCCGTGATACTGGACCATACCACGTACCCTGCGACATACCAGGAGGCACCGCACGGTATAGACAAAGGAACCATCTACCTAGCGGGGATGAGGGGAGGTGGAGTAACTTGGGCCATGGGAATAGTAGTAACCACCTTGAGCTGGGAAACTTGGTATTTCGGGTGGATCGTCAGTGATGATAGTAGACGCAAACTATATGACATCTTGTTGGCAGCCTTTTCCATTACAAACTTCCCCACGAGAAGCGGTGCCAATTTGCGACTCTCAACTTTCAGGCAAAAATCCCATAATACCAATAAGACCTCATTTCTTGGCAGGAATCGCTTTACCTTTCGACGCAACTAGTCAGCCTGCAGGACATGTTGTCTCTGGGCGCACAGCAAAGAAGCCCTGGCTCGTCTCCAGGTACGCTTGTAGCGCTGGATCAGCTGTTCAACAGCAGGAATTCCTACGTCAATCTCTTAACCAGCGAGGAGCGGGGGCTGAATTCGCTTCTGTTATTGAAAGGGAGGCCGACCCGTGGAGTAAGACTGGTAGTCATTGTGAGCGAAATTTGGCCAAACCAATTGTGAGCTCCGAAACATAGGGTTGGAAGAGGAAAGGTAGCACGGGGTGAGCGTGGCAGTCTCACGAGCTGATGGGAGATTGGGGAGGGCAATGAATTAGGAAGTGTTGAAACATCAGTCTACAACGACCAAAATGGTAATGTCTCCATTAGACGGGGGCAGCACAGTGATGCATTCAACTAGGAGGTGAGACCAGGGGTGCTGGGTCAAAGGCAGTGGACATAACAGACCCACAGGACGCTGGGATGATGGTTTGTTCAGAGCGCAGGTGGTGCAGGCGGATACAAAGTCGTAGACATCCTGGGGATAGATGGCTATCAAAAATGTCTTCTTATAAACTCCTGTGTCTGTTTAATTTCCTGATGTCCAGCCAGAGGGGATGAGTGACCGATTTCCAACACTTTAAAACCACACCGCAGCAAGGACCAACTGCCGGTAGGAATATCTCACACCCGGGCCTGGGTCCAACTGTAGGTTAGACCCTACCTCTGCCTCTATTCCCCAGGTTATCACAGCAGCAATACACAACTGGGGAGGAATGGGATCTGGATCGTTGTTCTCCTCAGATCCGTCAAAGTGCCGGGAGAGAGCACTGGTCTTTTTATTGTTGCTGCTGGGACGATAAGTGAAGATGAAATGATTCCGTGCTTGACGAGAGTTGAATCTCTTTGCATTCTGAACGTAGGAGAAGTTCTTGTGCTTTCTCCAGACTGCACCCAGATTTACATCGCGGCTCAGTAATGGCGTTACGTCCGGGTTACGTGACTCTAACCAACAGTTGGGCCCAGGCCCGGGTGTGAGATATTCCTACCGGCAGTTGGTCCTTGCTGCGGTGTGGTTTTAAAGTGTTGGAAATCGGTCACTCATCCCCTCTGGCTGGACATCAGGAAATTAAACAGACACAGGAGTTTGTGCTGCTACCCACAAACCCAAACCTTGTAGAAGTTGAAAAAAACCACAGACCACTTTGGGGAGAAAGTCTAAGTACAGCCACATCCAATGCACCAAGTTAGAATAAAGGAAATATTATTATCTTAACTTGATGCACCAGGTACTCACGACTAGAGAAGTTGATTGTGCCATTAAAATCACGTTTGGGTCAAGACAGAGTGCTCCACTCAGTTGACTTACGAACTGATCAAGAACATACTTTGGGATAGAGAGCAGGTCCCTATTGACATTCTAGTACGACAATATGAGGACAGGATATCTACTGTTCAAGTGATGTGGAAGAATACTAAGGCTCTAACCTGAAACTTTGGAAGCAATAAGGATCTCCGAAGGAAGCAGAAACACACATAGAGAAAAATATTTAGGGTTTATAACCTCTGCAAGAAATTGCATCCACAAATGATTTACCCATATGGTCAGTTCAACGGAAGTTGTAGAGTCACCAGAGGTTACTAAGAATAGAAGCGAGTTATTCTTTTACAGCATCTACTGTAGTCACGAGTCCAGAGACAATGATTAGACAGTGTCTTTTAGCAAAGCGGTTCACAGTACTGGATATAAGTAACATGTATGCTTTGTTCCATTGAAAAGACAGTGTTTACATACATTTGTTTTCACTTGGTAAGGACAACACCATACATGGAACGGTCTGCTGTAACGATTTCACAATTCCCTGATCATTTTCCACGAATGGTTTGGAAATGGACTGAAAGCTCATTCAGCTCCCCAGTGTTTACTGCAATATGTAGATGATCTCCTGTTACAAAGATCCGAGAAGAGCATTATGAAATACTTGCCAAACTGCAGTAACTGTTACAGGAGATAGGATTGAAGAGTAACCATGAAAAGACTCAACTATGGCAGCAGCAGGTTAGTTACTTGGGAGTGCTCGTAACCTGGGGAGACGAGAGATTGATAAACAGCATGCGGATGCTGTGGTAAACCACCTTTACTCACTGGCGTGAACTGATTGAAGTCGTTTCTCAATTTGGCGGAGTATAGCAGAGTCCACGAATCGGAAAGATCCGATCACAATCTGCCCATTTGCGAAATTTAATAGACATTCGAGTAAGTGCAGGAATTGAAAGGGCTTACAAAGTTACTGGTGAAGGAAAAGCAGAGCAACTCCAATAGACATCTCATTCTACATGAACAAATTGAGCCAAAGTGTGCTTCTGTAATGTATAACTGCCAAATAGAAAGAAGGATTTCATACTGTCTGCAAAGTATTTGAAGCAATACATTTGCGTCCAATCCATGTGTCCGCGCAGTATCGACAAACAACAGTCACAAATTTCATAAGGTCTAACGATCCAGATTTTCGAGACCTGAATTGCACGAAGAGAATAAATTGAGTTATCTGGCTTCGTCGTTTGGACTTCAGAGAAAAATATGTCAAAGGAGGACAATAACATATTTTACCACAAAAGCCAGAATCAACGCGCATGTAGAGGATTCGTCCTCCATAGTCATTTGAATCAAACATTATCAAATTAATTTCTTTGAGGAATTCGTTTGCCTTCCTATAGAGAATGGTGAAGCTTGGCTTTTTCAGCGCAGAAAGGCTTATTGAATAGTCAGGTACGCCTGTCAGATCCGTAACTCCTGCGGAAGAGCTGCAACTCCGCAAACAGTGTGCGAAACCTTAAGAAAAGACCAGCAGTTGTTTTTTAAAAATTTGTTTTCACTCCAATGAAGACTCAGGTGGACAGTGTTCTCACCCTACTAACGGGTCCTGGATGTAAAAATAAATGACCTCTGAAAGACTTAGAAGATGAGGATAGGGATTCGTACAGTTTGTCCTCCAACTACGTAAAAACAATAATAATTCAAACGGTCACAGGCTTCGCACTGACATTATTTACATGTGTTTTTTTTTCAGTTCTAAATCGCAAAAGGAGACACATTCTAGACAGATTGACTAAACATTCTGATCCACTAACTGTTCATATATCTCAGTATAGACACCCCAGTCATCACAGACGGTACAGAAGAAGACAGAGAGAGCAATTTCAAGCTCCTGGCTATCAAATTCTCCGAGTTACTATCCTTGGCCCGACACAGAGATGATGCTGTAAAGAAGGCAGAACAGCAGTTATATTTCATGAAGTGTTTGAGGAGGTTTGGTATGACAGACACTCGCAAATTTCTGCAGAAACACCGTGGAGAACATTCTAACCGGCTGCATTGTCGCATGGTATGCGGGGGGTGGTGCGTTTGGAGGTGGATGACGGCGTATTACTGCACAGGACTGAAAGAAGATGCGGAGAGTTGCACGCTGCACAGCTCCATAGTTTCTACAGTATAGAGGACACCTTCGAGAACGATGCCTCAAAAAGCCGGCGTCCCTCGTAAAAAACCCGCATCATCCAGGACATGTCCTGTTCTCATTTCTACCACCAGGATGGACTTAGCGGAGCCTGAATGCACATGCTTAGTGATACAGGAACAGCTTTGTCCCCTTCACTATTCGATTTCTGAATGGACATTGACCCTGTGAACGATACCCGATGACTTATTTGCTGCAATTCGTTTTTCTGTATTATTATGTATTAAATTTTACTGCTGTCAGAAAGTCAAAAAGAAAATCACGGTATATGCCAGTGATATTAAAACTGATTCATTTTCTGATCTGATGCGGACAAATATACTGTGTACTGCAGTGTAGGTTAATTGTATCTGCCCCCACCCACACTCCCCCCTCTGATGTTGTTACAATTAACTCCCTGGAGGTAACTTGTCTCCTTGGAGCGTCTGAAACACAATGAGTTCTGTATTAGCGATTCAGTGACGTTACTAAAAGCAGCTGCTCCGCCTCTGACAGGCAGTAAAATCTGCAGAGGATGGAGGGCAGAAATTACAGCCCGACGGTAGTCAATTCTATCGTTCTGTTAGTGCAGGGGTGTTAAACTCATTTTAGGTCACGGGCCGGATTGAGAAAAATGCGACTTCATGCGGGCCGGATCAGTTGTGCACGCGCGAATGCACGCGCGCGTGCTCCCACAGCTTTCGTTGCCTTCATTTTTTCAACCAGCTCTCATGTGTCTCAGTCTCTGCTATGTCTAAAGTTGTTTCACTTTACGAATTTCGTTTTTTATGAAGCAGATTGCCTAGCAAGCATTCTTTTTATGATTGGTATTAACTTACAGACGTAGATTACAAGAAAGTAGGCATCGAGAAAGAAGCGATGCTATTTCGGCTAAGATTGTTTTGGGAGCCATACCTTTTCCATTAATAAACCGTTTGAAATCATGCATTAGCAAACACAAATGTAGACCCGTTCAGGGGTGTCAAACTCAAATACACAGTGAGCCAAAAGTAAAAAATCGGTACAAGTCGAGGGCCGGACTGGTTCAGCGTTTATTGCAAAACTTATTGAAATGAATTTATTACACTTATTAACCTGGAACTAACAAAGCTTAGGTTATTGCCTACAAAAACAACATTGAACATTAAATAAATAAAAAAATCATTTGCATTTATTTCTTATGGCTTTATCTGCAGCTTTTCCGGAGTAATTTCTAATGAAAACATTTTTCCACAGGCCAGCACTCTGTGATTCACACTAGTCTAAGCCAGATACTTGGCATCTCATCTTGGATGCAAGTTCATCAATGTTTGGAGTCAGGCTCTGAGCTGAGGAAATCCTCAGAATTGAGTGAAGGTGTTCATCAGAAAGACAACTCCTGTGTGATGTTTTGTTTATCTTCATCAAAGAGAACAGTTGTTCACACAGATATGTGCTGCCAAACATAGAGAGCATTTGAGCAGCTTGGGTACGCAGCTGGGGCATTGTGTCGGGAATGAAACGTAGAAACTGTGCAGCACCCACCGAGTCATACTTTGCCTTGAGTGTGTCACTACATTGGAGTTCAATCGGCTCCATTTGTATGTTGGTTGGTGCGCTTTCCACGTCAGCTGCAAATGGATTACTGAGCAGTTCAAACCTGCTGTTTTGGGCATCAAAGTCGGCAAATCGCCGTGTGAAGTCGGCACCAAGTATGCTAAGTTTTTCAGCAAACTTTGCACGTGGGAACACTGTGGTAGAAACCTGCTCTTTCATAATTTGGCAACACGGAAAATGGCTCAAGTTATCTTGCTGCATCTGCGTCTCCCACAGGCGCAGCTTGGTTTTAAAAGCCCTCACTGCAGCGTACATGTCTGTGATCACACGACCCCGTCCCTGAAGCTGCAGGTTGAGCGCATTGAGATGGCTCGTGATGTCATACAGAAACGCCATTTCACAAAGCAACTTTTTATCCCGGAGCTCTGTTGTGTCTTTCCCTTTGCTTTCCATGAACTGACAGATCTCCTCACGCAACTCAAAACATCTTTTCAGCACTTTTCCTTGGCTTAACCATCGTACCTCTGTGTGATAGGGCAAATCATTATATTCTGAACCCAACTCCTCCAGAAACGACTTGAACTCGCGGTGATTTAAACCTTTGGCTCTTATGAAGTTAACTGCTCATGTTATGGTGCTCATTATATGTTCCATTTTCAAGGCTTTGCCACACAACGATTCCTGGTGTATGATGCAGTGATAAGCTGTCAGCTCACCTGCGCCGTTTTCCTCCCGCATCTTCTCCCGGATCCTGCTCACCAATCCACTCTTTTGACCGCACATCGCGGGCTTCTGTTTCTTGTCCAGATGCTTGTATTTGTCGTGGTGTTTCGTTTCATAGTGTCGTCTTAGGTTATATTCTTTAATTACAGCCACGCTGTCTCCGCATACAAGACAAACAGGTTTGTCCTTTATATCTGCGAACATATACTCTGCCTCCCACCAGCCTTGAAAACCCCTGTTTTCAAAGTCCACCTTTCCTTCAGCCATTTTTGGGGTGACGGATAGCTGAAAGTTGACCACACGTGACTAGCGCCATAAGGATGCTGGTGAGAGAGTAATGCAAGCGCGAGCAATGCACTGGCAGTGCATTGTGGGATTTGTAGTATTAATGGTGCATGCAATATACCGGCGGGCCAGCTCTAATAGAGAAAAAAATTATTCATTAATGATATTCAGGGAAACCGAATAAACACTAAAAACCCTGAAAACCTGGTACCTGAATAAACTCAGCATTAGCCATATCATACGCCATAGGCGCTTCGATTACTGGGGCCAGCTTTAATAGTAATTAGATATTATCTCGCGGGCCAAAGATAATTCCACCGCGGGCCGGATTTGGCCCGCGGGCCTTGAGTTTGATATATATGTGTTAGTGGATCGGAAACTGAGGAATGATACAGAAACGGACAGAGAACTGAGAAAAGTCGATTTTAATGTTGGTTGAATGGGAAAAAAAGTTCTGGGTATTTACAGAGCTTACTGGACACTATGGAAGTTTACCACTCGAAGATCGGATTGTTTTGCTACTGAAGGGTATCCAGCCAATTTACTTCGCTTTGCTTGCCATTATTGCGGTTCCTCGTATGTTTTGTTTCTATTCAACTATTCTTGATGCAAGTCATGTTAAGCTTTACACACAATTATATTTTATTCCACTCTCTCTGTCATCATTCCTTTCCGTCTGCACCTATGTATAGCTACTAATTAGAGAGCATGTCATTATTTATATACTTGACGATATTCTTCGATTTGAACAACCCTGTCTGAAGCAAGTGAGGTTTTTTGTAATAGAATGAGATCTAACTAACAGGGCTACGTTTTACAAAGAAATAAACACTTGGAAGCTCCTTTGCATACTGCAAAGCTCTGCAGCCAGTTAAATGATCACTTTATTTAGTGATTGGTAGTAAATGAATTAAGTCCATTCTGCATTGAAATTCCGATTTAACCTCTTGCCTTTGTTGATGTCTTAGTGATCCGATGCACTAACCAATCCAGATTCTCCCCTCAAAATCATACACTTTTCATGTTAACAATTCCATGGTTTCTCTTTTTTTTCCAAAATATTCCCGGCATTTATTCCAATACTCTTTCATAAAATGACTTATTGTTCTCTCCTACTTCTGATCTCGCTTTCCGTATCTCCTTCCTCTGAGAGATGTGCATTGGCAACAAACTATCCATTTCGCAACTTCTATTTGCCTGCCGTTTTCCCATCAGAATACATTCTCCTGGGATGATGTCTTAGGAACTGTCAGTAGAAGCAGGATACTGATTGGGTGCCAGTTCCTTGAATGAAATGTGTAGTCTGTTCAGCTCAGTTCTTAGAATTTACGTTCACTCAACTCACTGTAAATCTCGCGGCTGGATTTATTGGATTGTACTTCTTAAACACAAAGGAGCCCTCGACAGGCAGCGATTAATCGAACACATTTCGTTCCGTTGGCCAACTAACTTCCTTTCTATTGATGAACATTTTGGTCGCTGCAGTGTTTCGTTTGTTTCCAGATGTTAAACTGAATAAGTCTTTCTATTCGGAAAATTGTCCAAATTAAAAAAAAACAATCGCTCTTTTCTTTAATTCGACAGCTGTTGGTGTGAGTGTTCATGCAAGTAAATTCTATACCCGAGAGACCGTCTGCAGTAATCTCTGAACATCATATAGGAGACAGGGCGTCTGATCTGATTAATAACTGCAGGGTAATTTATGTTTTCAGTTTTTTTTTGGTTCATATTATTATTCACCAAACCTGACCTGACTGTTTCTATTGTTAATTCTGTCACTTTGTACCATTCTGAAAAAAATATCCGCAGGTTCTTGCTTTCTGCCGGCTCGCCTCATTCTTCGAGTAGAGTGTGACAACTTATCCCGTTAAAATTGCCTTTTATTTACCATGTCTTTTCTCTCCCATGGGTCCTTTCTTGCCATGTATCTATTTCTTTTTTCGCAGCATTGTTTTCTTAACCTTCCCTGTTCGCTGCCACATGCAATACGAAACAAAACCGAGATGTTGCCCGTTTGTCACGGGGCCCTTAGGGGGGCGATGAAGGTGCACGGTAAATCCCAACACCCCTATACAATGAGAACAAAGAACTAACACACGAAAATAGCGGAAATGTCAAAGATCGAATTGAAGATCTGGTTCTGAGATCTATACCAACGTCAGTCGCATGTACTGGACGGCTAAAGCTTTTAGGAAGAGTTTATCAGTTTGAAAATAAGACCCGAACTATTGTATTTATGATTTTATAAAAACAGGAATTAACAATATGGGTTAATAAGCTAACATCGTTCTCGCATTACAATGTTTATTTCCGTCCTTTCAGGCAATTTGCTGACCAACCTGATCCTGTCACGTGGAAAATGCGGTCTCTCCAAATGAGTCAATCTCTATTTGCCGACCATGGCCGCTGCGGATTTAACTGTCGCCATCTTTGACCTGATACGGAGGCACATCCCAATGGTGTACCGACGGCACTTCCTCTGGCCGGTTCCAGTCTGTAATATTCACGCCATTATCTTTATGGAGCGACAGACTGTTCTCTCTGGTTCACAGTCTCGTTCACCTTCGACCGGTTTGTAGCCATCTGTTGTCAGAAGATGAAATCCACATATTGTACTGAGAGAACGGTGGCTGTGGTTCTGGGAACGGTGATTGCGCTGAACTGTCTGAAGGACTTGTTCTGGTATTTTATGCTGACGGGTGAATATAACCCAAAGAATGTTGAAAGGACTACATATTGTGCATGTGGAGTGGATGATTCCTGTGATGGGGATGTCCAGAGCTAGAGGGAACAGACGCAAAATTGGGGGTGACGTTCTGGAACTGAACAAAATATGATTTTGCTTCAGCTAGACAGGAGTGAAGCTGCAGAATGTTCTGCCACAGGCTGTGGACGTACAGTCCCTGGATGTATTTCAGGCGAAAGATGTTAGTTTTCTGATCGGTCAAGGCAGCAAAAAATATAGCGAGAAGGCAGGTGTATGAAGTGTGGGATTCGAGGCAACCCATTATGGAACGGAGGAGCAGGATCGATGGGTTGAATGGCCTAACTCTGTTCCTTTGTCTTTATAGGTAGAGACAGTACGCGTACTGGAAACTTATGGGAAAAGAACATGGAGTGTAGAACATGGTTTTCAGGTGTGATCAGCCGTGGGAGGAGTGCGTGGGTGACGGGCAGATAGAGAGAATAGAGGCGGGGAATAAACATGTATTAGAAATATAGAAACATAGAAAGCATACAGTACAATATAGGCCCTTCGGCCCACAATGCTATACCGAACGTGTCCCTACCTTAGAACTAACGAGGATTCACCCATAGCCCTCTATATTACTAAGTTCCAAGTAGCCATCCAGGAGTGTCTTAAAAGACCCTATCGTTTCTGACTCCACAATCGCTCATTCCACTCACTCACCACTCTATGCGTAAACAACTTACCCCTGACATCTCCTCTGTACCTACTTCCAAGCACCTTAAAACTATGCCCTCTTGTGCTCGTCATTTCAGCCCCGGGGAAAAGCCTCTGACAATACTCATAATCAATTCAACACGTACAAACAAGCTGGAGGAACTCAGTAGGTCGGGCAGCATCCGTGAAAACGTGCAGTTAACGTTTCGGGCCGAAACCCTTCATCAGGACTGAAGAAGGAGGGAGCAGGGACTCTAAAAGGTGGGGGGAGGGTGGAAAGGTGCCAGGTGAAAAAGAAATCAGAGGAAAAAACAAGGAGTGGGTGAAGGGAAGCAGGGAGGAGATAGGAAGTAACGGTGAAGAAGGAATGTAAGGGGAAAGCACTATGGGTAGTAGAAGAAGACAGAATCATGAGCGAGGTGATAGGCAGCTGAAAGAGGAGGCAGAGTGAAAGTGGGATGGGGAAGGGAGAGGGAGGGTATTACCGGAAGTTGGAGAATTCGATGTTCCTACCAACGGTGTATGAGGTGTTGCTCTTAAAGAAAGAGGACATTTGAAATGTCCTGGAACGGAAAGCCTCATCCTGGAAGCAGATGCGGCGGAGTCGGATGAACTGGGAATAGGGAATATCATTTTTACATTTGGCAGGGTGGGAAGAGGTATAGTTGAGGTAATTATGAGAGTCAGTGGGTTTATAGAAGTTGTCAGTTGACTGTCTGTCTCCAGAGCTGGAGACCGAGAGATCGAGAAAGGGGAGAGAAGTGTCCGAGATGGACCAAGTGAATTTGAGGGCTGTGTGAAAATTAGAAGCAAAGTCGATGAAATTGATGAGCTCAGCATGGGTGCAGGAAGCAGCACCAATGTAGTCGTCAAGGTAGCGAAGGAAAAGTCGGGGAGCAGTACCAGTATAGATTTTGAAAATAGACTGTTCCACATAACCCACAAAGAGGCAGGCATAGCTGGGGCTCATGCGAGTGCCCATAGCTGCACCCTTGGTCTGAAGAAAGTGGGAGGAGCCAAAAGAGAAGTTATTAAGTGTGACTACCAGTTCCGCCCACCGGAGGAGTGCGGTGGTGTTGGGGAACTGGTGAGGTCTATTGTCAAGAAAGTACCGGAGGTCTTTGAGGCCCTCTTTATGCGGAATTGAAGTATATAAGGATTGGGTATCTATAGTGAAAATGAAGCGGTCGGGACCGGGGAACTGGAAGTTATTGAAGACACATCACATGATCAATGCATCTCATTATCTTGTACACCTCTATCAGATCACCTCTCATTCTCCGTCACTTCAAGGAGAAAAGGCCGAGTTCACTCAACCTATTCTCATAAGGCATGCTCCCCATTCCTGCAACATCCTTGTAAATCTCTTCCGCACCCTTTCTATGGTTTCCACGGTCTTCCTGTAGTGAAGCGAACAGAATTGAGCACAGTTCTCTAAGGGCGGGTCCTATATAGTTTCAACCTTACCTATCTGCTCTTAAACTCAATCCCACGATGATGAAGGCCAATGCACCGCATGCTTTTTCAACCACAAAGTAAATTAAAATTGAAAAGTTATTGGGGAGCAGGTATGAGTTTGCGAGACGGAAAAGGAGCAGTTTCAATTCCAGGCATGGGGAAATTCTGAAGGTTATGTATTTATTTGTGTGTGTGCGTGTGTGTGTGTGTGTGTGTGTGTGTGTGTGTGTGTGTGTGTGTGTGTGTGTGTATGTGCGTGCGTGCGTGCCTGTGTGTGTGTCTGTGTGTTGTGTGTGTTTTATGTGTTTCGTTGGGTGTGTTGTGTCCTGTGTTTTTGTGTATTTGTGTGCGCCTGAGGAAGTTCAGCTCCTGATGCTGCTGTTGATTTTTTGCTGTGCATTGGACATTGTGGAATAACAATCAACGGCGAGGTGGATCACGCAGCCGGCAAAAACGAGCTAATTGCGCACAAACTCTTAAACCTCACACGGAAGAGTCCTTGAAATATTCCAGGATATCCATAGTACTTCAGTTCTGTTAAATTTAGCATTGCCTCATTTGTTGACTGCAGAACCAATTTTCCACGATCAGTACTGCGCAACGTAGCAATAAAATAAAGAGCAACCCGAAACCAGACACCCACACAACGTGAACTGCCGAATCCTCTGAACACGAGTGCAATCCGTAAACAGCGCCGATCAAACCCTGTCCAGGACGCAAGTCTCTGACAACTTCCACCGGCAGCAGAGAGCGAGAGTGAGAGAGAGAAGGGAGATCGCTCGAATACAGACTGACGACATTGGACACCCGCTCTACTTCCGCTCTCGTCCAGGTTGATTTCAATCTTGGTCGACGTTTTAATCGGCTAGTTGTTCAAGAATTGTAGGCCATCATTGGTTCTCGCTTCGGTGGTAGGACACACGCTCCAATTCCGAACTTGACTTTCTACCACACAGATTCCTAGAAAAGGAAAAAAACGCCATATTGCCCATTCGGACCCAAAGCACATTATCAAATTGTACATTACGGTCTCCAATCGCACGCAGTTACTAGCTTAGTTAAAAGGAGAAGGGCAAGAAGAAGTAGTTTCGTGAACAATCTGCAGCACATCGACGTTGGTCGCACTAGTTGCTGGCGCCTTCTTGCCATAGTATATGACAGAGATTACTAAAATGTCTTCTCAGTCTGCAATGGAATATAGCTGGGAAGGCAATCAAAATATTTCTCACTCCAGATAATATCGGGGCAAAGTGAGCATTGGTACAATGCGGCACACAGAGGATCTTCATGTTTGGGATGATAAGAATTATGTTATACTCTGTGTCTTCTGTAGTCTACACATTTCACTTGATCCATTGGCTTCCTTGCAGATTTAGTGACTAGAAAATCATGATACTCTAGCTGTTAGGTTTTATCTTCTCGCATTGGAACAGAACCTGAATCTATTATCAAGGTATAGTCGTGGGATCGCAATGAAATCCAGATGCATTCAAACAAATTTGGCTCGTATTTGTCAGAATTTTGCGAGTTATTCAATATCCGATTAAAAGGTTGCAAGTGACGTACATTTCGATTTTGAGGAAGCAACCGATTGCACGCATCTCCACAGTTGATATATCTTTTGAAAATATTTGTGTTTTTAGGGATCGAACTAGGCTCAGACACTGTTCTCCTCAAAACCTGGCAGGGTAGGTGAGTGAACATGAAGACACGGAGAGGTATAATCTGACAATAAAGTAGGTTATTGCTTTGAAACGTGGAACGACAGGTCAAGTCCCTGTTGAAATTCAATGAGATGATATCATGTTTAGGAGGATCCGTGAAAGAAATGACAAAAAAACGGAGCGTTTACAAGAAGGCAATGCCATACCATGGTCCTCTAAGGTAATACTGGCATTTATTATCACAGAGTATGGTAGACAGAAGTTCGATAACCTGCAATTGTAGATATTCTTTCATTAACTCTGAAGGTATCTACATGACAAATTACTTGTGATATATAGGGTCGACGATTTGTAATCATATAGAGAACGGAATTAGTCTCATTGCCCCAAGATGCTCTTGCTCGACCGTCAGTGCCACTGGGATTTCAGCGTAGAAGGTCAAGCAGCTCAATTTCTTGAACGCTGTGCAGGAGATTTGGTTAATTCATAACCGGTGTCACAAGGGCTTACCTAAACCACATATTATGCATCATTTTGAAATGCAAGTCAAGATGTGAGAAAACAGACACAAATTCTTTTTATCAACACTCCATAAAACGAAACCCGTGGATAATTGTAGAGTCAGCAGCATTGTGTTTTGCTCACACATCACCTTCCCGAGGTCGCTTGGATTAACTATTGACCAGCCCGCATGGCGGGGACAAAATCCATGAATCAAAACAGTCTGGCTGGAAACTCAGCCGGTCAACGTGTGGAACCAATCTCGTCAAGAGCCGCTCTGGCGACCCTTTTCTATCGTCCTGCTAACTCATGCATCCTCTCCAATATGTCCGATCAAATATATACATATTTTCAACTGCGGTTCACGCATTTCTCCGCAAAAACAACGGTAATCTCTACACTGCTTCTTATATCAATTTGCAATTGTTAGCACAATACCTCTTACAATCGAATTCGACCACAACCCAGGAAACCGCAAATAAAAAAAAAGCCAAATCCCACTGCACAGTGGCAACGTTCGATCTGCACAAAAATCTCTGCCAATCTACATCTTCTACCAATTGATACTAAATGGCAATTTCCATTCGGGGGTGGAGGGGGGGGGCAGTCGTGCAGCAAATGAATCGGTATTTTTCAGATACGATGGGCTGATTCGCCTACTTCTGATCCAATGTCTTATGGTCTGATGATCTTCAACACAACTTTATTGGAGATCCATCGACCATTTGCAATATTAATCACTGAATGTGATTAACAAAGGAACTGGATGATGCGCACTGAAACGTTCAAGGATGGCAATTGGAAACTTAAGTATCTGCAGGATAAAATCGTATTAAATGTATATGTAACACGCATGTAGTACGAAGCCCGTACCATCCATAATAATGCGACCATGAGCTAGATCCTATTGAGACTGAAGGAATTCGTTCGCAGGTTAAGTTGACCCGTGGCTAGAGGTTCCAAAAGCTAGAAAGGATAGGTGTATCCTGATCAGCGCTTATTTTCCGACCAACATCAACCAAGTGTAGAAAGGACACTAACACGCTCTGCACGGTATAGAGAGCAACTTTGCAAGGCAAAGATGAGTGCAAACTATATCCAAGATTAACACTCACAAAGGGATTCATCACTTAAATATGCTTGTTATTGAAGTAGCATCCGTACCTGCACGATGGCAGGAAGCTGTGGACCAGGAGATGCAAGAATGTCCGAAAACTCTCTTTGACCTAGACAACACCGTTTTTACCAGTGAGGATAAAAAGCAGGACATTTCGAAAATCTCGAGACAAATACTGAAACATTAGAAGATTCTGTGCTCAGAGCAGGACATAAAGCCTGGATTATTTTATCAAACATCACTCACTGTGGACACACGTTGACACACACGTGTTACAGAAATTAGGCGAGAAATGCCAGCAATGGTCGATGCCCTAAGGGGGAAAACGTTTCATATTTGCGGTCCTTTTCAAAATCTGTTGATTAGTACAACAGGTTCAATAGAGTTCTGGCTATTATACTCCACCGCTTTATCTCATAAATACAGATCTGGCCGAACTGGCAATGGGAAAAAAGTGTGAGTGGATTTCAGTCACTCAAAATAAATAGTGAACTCAGAAACAGCCCAGAAACACAATAATGCACGTCGTTCATGATACTTCTTTGTCATGACTCACCATTTGTTATCAATGCGATGTGTGATGTGTAGCTACTCCTCTGAGAATGGTCTCAGATTTATTGCTGTGATTAGATTGTCCCAGAGTCAAGAATCTGTTCAGAATCTATGCCCTTTGCCATGGTCTGTTCTGAAATCCGTATTCCGTTTCACGGTCCGGTCCGTGGACTCCAGACTCCGGGTCTTCCGGCTGTCCCTTGTTTCAGTTCGGCTGAATCATAGGCACCTGATTCTCGTCATGGGGCTGGGATTATAAGTGGCCCTGGGCTCGAGTGCGGGTGCTGGTTTGTCTCGTCAGTATCCCCTTGGAGCAACCCGCCAGTGGCAGGCTAGAGCAGCCCTTCGTGATCTCTAGGCCTGGTTGGAGGATAACGGCTTCATGGAGCCTTGTTGTCTGTAGTCGGAGCAGTCATCGGGGTATGGACTCGGACGTTTCCAGGGCCAGATGAGTGGCCGTCTGCCACTCCGAGCTAGAAATGGATTCGGCTGTTTCCGTAGCCAGCCAAGATTGCTGGCCACCCCGAGACCCGGAGCCACCCCGGATTGACCTCGTTTCCAGTCTTTGTCTCCGTGGGGTAAGTCAGGCTGTCCCTGCCGTTACCCTGAGGCGGAACTGTTCTCTTCTCCTCCCCATCTGAATCCCTGACAGTTGCCTAGGCGGTTTTCCTCGGCAGTCATTCCGGCCCTGCTTCCTAGGAAGGTTCCCAGCCTCTGTGCTCTAAGAACGAGTACCACGTCCTGCCCAGGAACATAGAACAGAGAATAGTACAGCACATTACAGGCCCTTTGGTCCACAATGTTGTGCCGACACTCAAACCCTGCCTCCCATACAAAACCCCCACTTTAAATTCCCCCATATACAACGATAGGAGAGCAAGTGAAGAATTAAATAATCCGTTAAGTTACTACTAGGTATTAAGAGCGGATACTGCTAGACCTGCTAACCAAATGTAACCAGACGAGCGGCAAGCACCCAAACACGTTTACATCAGATTTATGAATCGTGTTCCATGCGCTAATCAGTATTATATCGAGACAATTTAGAGCCAGGAGTCACTTATACTTCGTTGAAAATTTCAGAGTGTCGCAGCACTGATGAATGCAAAAAGTCCATGGTAGTGGTTGATCCCTTTGTCCTTACACGCAGTGAAGCGGTGCCTCATTAAAAAGTTATCGTGTGTGAATAAGGATGTGCAGCTGTGAGATTACAAGGGAGGTAACGCATTAACGTAATATACCTTTATTAAGATGATAAAGGCGATAGTTCCGGACTGAATTTGGTGGGCAAATGTTCCCAGTACCGTGCTCAAACATATTCATTCAGCGGTTATTATGGCGATTACTAAACCTGATTCTATACAGCAAAACTTTCATTAATCTAAATCCTGTCTTTGGTCAGAGATTAGAGGTGAGAAAAGGTGGAAGCTGCTGGAGATTTAGTAACGCGGTGAGGTCATGTTTTTAATTGTTGAATATTAACTTACAGACGATACATAACTTCCAGCATCCATTTGCTTTAAACTCGAAAGGATTTCCTAAATGTTTCTATGATTCTAATTATTGATTATTTGCGAACTGTTCAACGACGTGTTCTGCAATAGTTTAAAATGTGAATGAATTGAGATTATAAAATATTGCACGAGGACAGGACATCTGTGTGTTCACTTGAAAAACAGAGGTAATTCGCTCGTAAATGAACGGAAGGCAGTTGTATCTTTGTTAGGTTTGTTTTGATAGGATGTTTGAATTAATCCTCTGTTTCACAACAGGATATGACTGTCTGGTTCCTTGAATGAAATAAATTTCCAGGTACTGAGTTCAATTTCAGAGAGTGGGTTTCTTTCCGAAATTACCTGAAGTGTTAGTGTATGTGGGCCGCAACCACCCTGATCTTCCTTTATTCTGCTCCTTGGAATATTTGGTAATGGATTTCACTTTGGTAATTAACTGTTTATTCTGTATGCGCCAGTTACCTGCATTGGTATTGAAGGCTGAAAAGTGTATGCCTGGATTTTGTTTTGCCATACCTGTAAATTTGTTTTGTGTTCATTTATTTGTCTTCTTTGCTATTGATTTCAGAGGGAGTTGCCTATTTCACACCTGCTAGGTAAAATCATGGTAAAAGGAATCGAGATATAAGTGTATCCGGGTATGATAAACCCACTGCTCAAAGGTAAATTGGCATTTGGAAAAATTCACTCGTACAGGTATTAGGATGTCGATATTCACATTTTGGAAGGCTGGTTCATTTGGAGAGCACCAAAAGATGGTGCTAAAGACTTTGAAATGTTGACTTTGAGGGTTCCATTGGAAAAGATTGTTTCGATGTTACTGTAGCGTCTGTCCTATGACATGTAAATGGGAATTCAGATTATATAATGTGCAGTTCCGTTCTGAAATTCAGCATTTTGCTGTCACGCCAGCAAAATTCAATAATTATCCATATGCTGCAAGATGGTCAAATTAATGTCTGCCTCTCAGAACATTGTAACAGCAGTGTAGAGATATAATTGCAAAGTGTATTAAACTTCATACCTACCTTGCAGACAATCGCTGGCCACTGTACTGCAGGCAGAATTCCCACCCACCCCCACACCCCATCACTATCTAATCTGCCTTCTGTTAATAAGGTAATTCTGTGTCTGTGAAACTAGGTTTCCCTAGATACAATGCTCTCTGACTTTTTGAAAATGCCTACCATGAATAACCCGTTCAAACACTTTACAAAGTTACCGTAATACATCCCACATCGACTGTTCGGTTTCAGGCTCATAAGGGCCGACCTGCCATCACAAAACCCTGATCCCTATCCCCAACCAGAATATGTTTTTCGAGATAATCATAAATTCCCTCCCTAAGAATCCTCTCCAATAGCTTACACACTACTGACGGAAGACTAACTGGCCTGTAAATCTCAGGGCTATCTTCATTGAATACTTTGAACACAGTGAAAGTAAAATTGCTGTCCTCCAATCCTCTGGTACTATTTCTGTGGACAGCGAGACGGCAAATATCATGTCCAAAATCGCAGCAATATCTTCACCCGCTTTCTCCAAAGTATCTACCTTCTAGCAAAGGGGAATGATTATTTAAATGCTTTACAAATCTCCAGCGCATAATTGTTATCGTCAGCATATCTGTGATTTTTAAGCTTAATCCACATTCATCAAGGTCCCGCTCACTGGTGAATACCGAAGCAAAGTATCATTAAGCACCTTCTCTGCCTCCTTGCACACCAGACCTATGCTTACTATTTTATCTCTCCTCTCCCACTCTCTCTCTCTCTTGCCACTTTACTGTTCTTCACGTACCTTAATGCGACTCTCCATGGTCGTTTCCTGTCCCTTTCTAAGTTCATTGCTAATTTCCGTCATGGTTACCTTGTGACATTCCATAGCCCTTCCTGATCCTTTCTTCCAGAAAATTAAGCATCTTTCTCTCATCTTCTTGACGAGGTGTTCAATACCACTTGCCAACCAGGTTTACTTTACATTACCATTCTTTCCTCGCCTCAGTGAAACAAGTCTATACTGAAGCCCAATACAAGTTGTCAATTAAGAAACACCTGTTGCGTATTTCAAGGCGCATACCCTTTCCCAAATTCAGCTCCCAAGTTCTCGCCGAAAAGCACCAATTAAATACTGTCTGTTTCTAGCCCGGCGTAATTATAGGACATTTCGAATAGTTGACC
This sequence comes from Hypanus sabinus, assembly GCF_030144855.1. Classification (NCBI taxonomy): domain Eukaryota; kingdom Metazoa; phylum Chordata; class Chondrichthyes; order Myliobatiformes; family Dasyatidae; genus Hypanus; species Hypanus sabinus. The sequence goes on along the minus strand of NC_082716.1, from coordinate 114,559,488 downwards.
GGCGAAGAGATCCGTTTCATTTTCTAGTACTAGATCCAGGAGGAACTGTTCTCTATTCCGCCTGTCCGATAATTGTGCCAGGACTCCTGTCTGGACACAACTGCGAAATTCAGTCATATCTAAACATTTTAATGCGAGGAAGTGTCAATGAAAAATTTTATTGAACTTTAAGTTGCCTGTAACAACACCTTGTTAATATGGCAGCTGTCAAAAATATATCTCCGTGCTATTTCCGTATATATTGTAACCCACCAGGCCTGCCCGCTCTCGTTCGTCCAGGGGAATCAGCTTTCAATCCCGCCAAACAGGGTATTCAAGTTTGGGTGGATGCTGTGTAATGTAGCCCCAATCACAATCCCACAACGCAAAATATCAGACAGTACACCATATGCAATCAAATGATAGCCTTTATGAATCTTAATCCGAATATAGGGTTAGTATGAAAATAAACAAAACAGAAAAAGGCCCAAAGTTAAAGTCGCAATACTCAGCAGGTATTCCTCCACCAAAGATCTCCGCCGAAGCCTCGCCGATCCTCAGATCTTCGGATTCCATTACACGCCGTCCAATGGCCTCCAGCAGTTACCAAGCGCATCCTTCCTCTTTTCCTCTCTGCGACGAAAGCGTCGCGAAAACCCCGGCTACCGGACACACAAAAAATAACATTTTCTTCATTGGGTAGCCACCCATTATCTCTAGTTATAACCCAAAAGTTGCTGTTACAGTGAAACTATTACCTCATCAGTTAACATTACAGAGAAGCCACTACGTTAGCCTTAACAGTTAACAGTACAGAAAAGTCATTGCAATATATTTTAATCTTCGGTAATGGAGTGCGGGTCTGTGGTCTGTACAGAATGCTCACAAAACAGTGATTTCTCCCTTTCTGCTCTGAGATCTACTCGCAGTCTATAAATAGACAATCTCTCCACAGTTTCTTTCCTTTCCGCTGCTGAGTGTTTCAATAGTACTTCATCTACTGTCTTTTATCAGACTCCATGTTGAAACATCTGAACCCGGGAAAATTCAGAAGCCATCCAGAAGCCTTGCGATTGTCAATTCTTTGTGATAGTATGGAATGTACTTAAACATTAAGGGAGCTAGGGCTTTACTCTTTGGAGAGAAGGAGGATGAGAGGAGACATAATATACAAGATATTAGAGGACTAGATAAAGTGGACAGCCAGCGCCTCTTCCCCAGGGCACCACTGCTCAATACAAGAGGATATGTCTTCAAGGTAAGGGGTGAGGAGTTCAAGGGGGATATTAGAGGAAGGTTTTTTTTTACTCAGAGAGTGCTTGTTGCGTGGAATGCAGTGCCTGAGTCACTGGTGGAGGCAGATACACTAGTGAGATTTAAGAGACTTCTAGACAGGTATATGAAGTATTGTAAGGTGTGGGGGGTTAATGGGAGGAAGGGTTTAAGGGTCAACACAACATTGTGGGCCGAAGGGTCTGTACTGTGCTGTACTAATCTATGTTTTATGTTCTACATATGTAACAATCACGGCCAGCTCATTGAAACTTTACCCAGTTTCCTACCTTAACTGCATGAACTATGCGATCTTCCATGTATTTCGGGAATTTCAGAATTACCAGGCAAATGATTGTTAGAATTTATGACAAATCTGTTTACTTTTAACACAGTTTTATTCGAAAAAATGTGCCGAATTGCAATTGGACCTGGGCGTTATCTTCACAGGTGGCCATTTAACGTAAGTACATACTTCATTCCATTCTTCAGTTCTTTTCTGAATTTGCTCTGCGTCAGTGTATAGATACAAGTATTGGTGCACATACTGAGAATTTGCAACATGCACCCAAATTGCTGTTGTATATATATCAGGGAACTCAAATATATTTCCTCATAAAAATACTTCTGCAGTTGCTAGTTCAGGGAATGGCATCGAAAATATTATAAAATTAGCTGATATAGCAAACAACAAAATCATCGATTTTTTGCGGTTTTGCACCTCGGTATCCTTCTGATTATTACTGCTTTTCCGAAGTCCTCTGCGGACTCTATTTGCCACAATGATATATAACCATATAACAATTTAACAATTACAGCACAGAAACAGGCCATCTCGGCCCTTCTAGTCGGTGCCGGCCGCTTACTCACACCTAGTTCCACTGGCCTGCACTCAGCCCATAACCTTCTATTCCTTTCCTGTCCATATACCTATCCAATTTTACTGAAAATGACAATACCGAACCTGTCTCTACCACTTCTACTGGAAGCTCGTTGCTCAAAGCTACCACTTTCTGAGTAAAGAAGCTCCCCCTCGTTCTGTAACTTAGGTGCTGAAACCCAGGTAACATTCTAGTAAATCTTCTCTGTACCCTCTCTATTTTGTTGACATCTTTCCTATAATTCGGTATTTAGACTAAGCCGAGGTCCTTGTGACTCTGCATCACGTAGACACAGTTGTGTAGAAGTCTTGTGCCCTGCTTGCCTTAATCAGCCAAAGAAGTGACTTGGATGTGCGTTAGATTACTGTTAGGAAAGTTAGGAAAAGGGGAAGTACAACGAGATCTAGGTGTTCTTATACATCAGTAAATGAAAGCAAGCATGCAGGTACAGAAGGCAGTGAAGAAAGCTAATGGCATGCTGGCTTTTATAACAATAGGAATTGAGTATAGGAGTGAAATGGTCCTTCTGCAGCTGAACGGGGCCCTGTTGAGACCCCACCTGGAGTATTGTGTGCAGTTTTGGTCTCCAAATTTGGGGAAGGACATTCTTGCTATTGAGGGAGTGCAGCGTAGGTTCCCAAGGTTAATTCCCGGAATGGCGGGACTGTCGTATATGTTGAAAGATTGGAGCGACTGGGTTTGTATACACTGGAATTTAGAAGGATGAGAGGGGATCTGATTGATACATATAAGATTATTAAGGGATTGGACACACTGGAGGCAGGAAGCATGTTCCCGCTGATGGGTGAGTCCAGAACTAAAGGCCACAGTTTAAGAATAAGGGGTAGGCCATTTAGAACAGAGAGGCGGAAAAACTTTTTCACCCAGAGAGTGGTGGATATGTGGAATGCTCTGCCCCAGAAGGCAGTGGGGGCCAAGTCTCTGGATGCATTCAAGAGAGAGTTAGATAGAGCTCTTATAGAAAGCGGGGTCAAGGGATATGAGGAAAGGGCAGGAACGGGGTACTGATTGTATATGATCAGCCATGATCACAGTGAATGGCGGTGCTGGCTAGAAGGGCCGAATGACCTACTCCTGCACCTAATGTCTATTGTCTATTGTTAGAGTTGTACAACACTGTGTTCGGGCCAGACGGTGTGAAGGATTTAGGCCAAATGGGTCGGGTAACTATCTTTGTGAGACTATAGAATTGCTGGTCTGTATTGCTTAAAGTCTAGATTAGCAGAGAATCGTGTTACTGCCTTCTAGACTACTGCTGTACACCACGAGGGTATGAGACTTAACTGTGGAAAGAAATTCTGAATAAAGAGTTACAATTTCTGAGTTGTTAGCACTTGTACCTTCCGTTAATTAGCAAATTGTCCTGCGCTGAATTTAGTGCAGAACGGGGCATTAAGTTGGAATCAGTGAAAGTCATAAATTGTAGAGAGGATCCTGTGGACTGTCTGGTTTCTGACAATTAAACCGTGTGTATGATTTCCCTTCACATGTGCCGTACTAACATATAAAACAAATAGTACTTTGTACTTTAACAACTTATTAGATATAAGGATTTAATGAACCTTCTTTACGTCATAAATAATGAGTCACCATTTGGCCTGGGTTTTCAGCACGCTTAGAATAACCTATCTTAGTTTCAGGTTGTTGTGACAGCCTATCACTGTGTAACGTGCGTAGAAAACAGACTGCCGTTCGTGGGGAACGTCTGGCCGTGAGCCGCTGTGTGTCTCGGGAGACAAAACCACTAGGGAAGGACGGTGCAGACGAGGTCCCGCCCGGCCGGTGTGATGTGTGATGAGCAAACCAAGCTGAGATGGGGTCCAGAGCTGACCCCCCCCCCCCCCCCCCGGTGAACCATGCTGCTAACGAGAGAGAGAGAAGAAGAGGGGGGAGGCATCCTGCTGAAGATGGAGAGATGGAGAGAGGGAGAGATGGAGAGAGGGAGAGATGGAGAGAGGGAGAGAGGGAGAGAGGTATTTAGTATTATGGCTTCTTCGATCATTGTTTACTTTACTCCAAGGACACTTTTCTTTGCCTGCTCGTGTGGATTCCTGCTGAGACAGCCAGGCGGTACCAGGTGATGGACAGCTGATGGGTGGCTGGTACCCCATCAGGGGAGATAAAAAACAAGTCTGTTGAGATACAAGCAGACACACCACGGGACACTGAAAGAGCGTTGTGCATCCACAGGAAGGTGGGGGTTTGGAGGATCGATTCGGGGAGTCGATCAAAGGCTCACAGTGTGAGAAGACAGACCAGTGGAGGCTTGTGTGTGTGTCCACCCTCGCTTGGGTGACAGGCTCACCACTGAAGAAAGTGTAGCCTGGTACGGAGGGATCACAGTCGGTGACAACAACAGGACAAGAAGACAACGGAAGGTTTGCCTGCAACTGCATCACCTCTTTCTCTCTCCTCCGCGCCCCCCCCCCCCCAACGGTACAACAGCAACTACCCGGGCTTAAACTAAACTGAACTGTACTAAACTCTGCACCATTTTAAGACTATTCATTTACCCCTAGACTTCAATAGAGCTTGGTTTTGTTTCCTATTTCTACACTTTTGTATATATCATTGCTAACCTGTTTGATATATATATATCTTTTATAGTATTGTATTACTTAGTTTACTAATAAACAATTTTACTTGCAGTAATACCGGACTCCGACATATTATTCCATTTCTGCTGGTTTGGTAACCCTGTCACGGGGTACGTGACGCGGGTGGCCAGGCACGAGTTCCTCAGTAGGGGCAAGGCCGTAGATAGAAGATGAGGTTGGTGGTTCTTTTTATTTAAAGAAAATTCGTTATTGGAAAGATGAGACCAAAGAAAGGGACATGGACACCAATTCGGATTTGAAATACATGATGTGATGTTTTAAAACCCGGGACATATTGGCGAACAGGCACCAGCCACGAAAACCTAACCCATGATGGAGCAATAGGAGTAGACTCTTCATCCCCTCGTTCTCTTTCTTCCCCTGCGGGTATCTATCGTAAAATCCTAGATGACGGGCTGCCGGAAAACCCAAATATGGAAATAGTAATGTAATATTTGCCACGGCCGCCGCACCACATTGAGCCCAGCAGTTGCAACGACAAGTACTATTGTCACAATCCCATTCCTGGAAACATATTCCTCCATATGGAAAAGATTTCTCCTTCCGGTACTTCCAGCACAGTCATCCTTCTGCTCCCATGGAACAGGAACAGTCACAACCTGTGGACATTCCGGACGGTGTAGGGTGCAAACGCAGCTACAGACCAGGAGAGTGCAGTCACAATCAAATTCATGATGGATATCAGAAGATATAAGAAGAAAGCCGAGACTCATGCCGGAGAGCATAAGAAGATGTGTTTAAAGAGCCTTTTTTTCAGCCCCGAAGATAGAGCCGCCCAAACACAGCTAAACCCTGCCAGATAAATTACTTCTTGGAAGGACATCACACCGTATCCAATGTATCCCTGGGAATAAAGCCTCCCTCTAATCCTAAATCTCTGGTCCAGTGAAATATTCAAAACAGGAAATTCCAGGCGCCTTTCCATTTGGCATAACCCATTTTGGTCCCGATAATGGAGTAATAATGACAAATACTCTTAAGACTCTCTTAGTTTAGGAACCCTTGTACCTTTGGAAGGGAATTCTATCCCCTTCTCCTTAGTATGATCCTCTACTTCGACTGAAGCAAGTAGACCCATTCTTGTGGGCATTACACAAGGGTCATATGGGTCTGCGACACCCCACCGGAGTAACATTTAAAAAAAGAAATTTGAGTCACTGCTCCATGCACAAAAGGAGTTTATCTCTGAGGCGGTTAACGGTATTAAACGTTTGTCGAGACTCTTTTATAGCAGCGAATACTACGCCTGACGCAAAACCTTTCCAACACCCCGATATTGCCAATCCTAAATTCCGGCAGGCCGGACGAATGACGGTTTGTGCAGGATTTGTGGGCTGCCAGCCAGATAATACAGCCCATTGTCCTGGCTGTAGCGGACACAAATAATATTTTGGCTTCTATACCATCGGAATCAGTATGGTACACGGTTCTTCTCCCTCCCTATGCACGAGGACAGTCAATACTTCTTCGTCTTTATGTATAATTGACAATAGCATACCTGGTAATATACTCAAAACGCTGGAGGAACTCAGCAGGCCAGGCAGCATATATGGAAAAGAGTATTGTCGCCGTTTTGGGGCGAAACGTTTCGGCAGGAATGGAGAGGGGGGAAAAGATGAGGAGTAGATTTTAAAGGTTATTTGAATGCTCCCGCCCCCTCTCCTTCAGTATTTTCCATCCCTATTCCCTCTGTCACCCTATCTCCTTGCCCACCCATCGACTCCCTCGGGTGCTACTCCCCCCATTTTCTTTCTTCCATGTCCTTCTGTCTCTTTCACCAATCAAATCTCAAGCGCTTTACTTCTGCCCTTCCCATTCACCTCTCACCTGTCACCTTGTATTTCCTTCTCCCTTCCCCACAACCTTCAAATCTACTCCTCAGCTTTTTTTGTTCTCCTATCCTACCGAAAGGTTTCTCCCGAAACGTCGACAATACTCTTTTCCACAAATGCTGCTTGGCCTGCTAAATTCCTCCAGAATTGTATGTGTGTTTCCTGGATTTCCCATATCCTCAGATTTGCCCTTGTTAACCTGGATGAGTTTGCATCAAGGCTACTCTGAGAGTTCAGCGGTATAAGCAGCTGCTGTATGAGACGATTTGAACAGATTACTGTTGCCGACGCTAGCGTTGTTTTGCTGATAATCGCTAGCTGGCCTCCAGGATACAGAAAAACTGTAGAATTGTTGAACCATTTGGCAGTCTATGGATACCAAGTCTCGTTATCGACCTTACAGTTCTGTCAAACAACTGTTACCTTTTTGTGCAACGTTCTGTAGCAAGGCACTAGAAGACTTGACCCCGGTCGTGGGTCCGCCATTGCACAATCTCCTACACCGGAAAATTAAAAAAAACATATGCATTCCTCGGAATGACAGATTATTATGGACTTCGGCTTCTTGAATACGGAACCTGTGATGCTGTGCTGCAGGGCGCACTGTCCCAACTTCAGTGGAGCCCGGAAATGCAACAGGCAAAGACAGTTAAAAAGAAGGAATTGCTGCACGCACCAGGCTTGGGCATTCCCCACTACTCTAAATCCATACGGTGATATACTGAAGAAAAGGAGGAGTTTGCGAGCGCCGTGCTAACTCAGGAACATCTTAAAATCACCCTCAATCCCACTCTTTCGACCACTATCGAGTAGCTTTAGAAAACCTTCGAGCGCGATATTGGTTCCCCTCCAGATCAGATGCACCACTTCCCTCTTATACAGGTCATATTTTCCCCTAGAAAATATTCCAATGATTCAAAAACTAAAAACCCTGTCAAACTGCACCATCTCCTCAGTCACTCATTTACCTGTGCTATCATTCCATTCCTACCTTCACTACCCTGTAGCATCGGTATTAATCCGGAGATTACTACTCTTCTCTTCTGCCTCTTTCCGAACTCTACATGCTCAGTGTGTCAGACCTCTTCCTGTTTTTTTGACAATGGCACTGGTGCCAATTTGCACCAGACTCTTCAACCTTCCCCTTGACAATGTTCTGCAGCTACACCTATACACCCTGGACCATAGCACTGGGAAGGAAACACACCATACTGGTGTCTCCTTTGCGGCCCCATTATCACCTGCCTGTCCTCCTGACTACTGAGTCCCCTGTCACCACCACACTGTTTAACATTTCCCTTCTGCAGTCCCTCAGGGTCAGCCACAGTTCCACTGCTGCTGCTGTGCTCTGTTGGGTCATCACACCCACTTGTTGCTGAGGGGATTGGTGACAGGGCAACTGCCTGGGTTTCTGAGTCTCAGTTTGAAATTAAAGAATTTTGTAAAACTGGGTACAAGCAATTGTCACTGGTACTGCCAGTGGCCTCGTGCTGACTGTCTGAGAACCTTGTTTAAAATCTGTGATTCTCTGACATTAAAGGCATTAACCAGTGCCCGCCCTGGTTTCCACCCATAGACCAAAGACGATCTGCCGAGACTGAGCCCGAGTTCACGGTTAAAATACCAAATTTGCTCTTGGATGAGGAGCTCCAGAGCCAGTGATGAATTCTGCGAGCATCTCACACTGATCCTGGGACCAGTGGAGATGCTCCCCGGTAGCTGGGTGGAAAGGTTTTACTGAAAACGCGATTACACACACAGAGCGCTGTTCTGGCGTTGTGTCCTGTCCTGATTCTGCGGAAGAGCTCTCAGTGAAACTGGAATTATACGGTATTCCGGATCAGTACACTGGGAACAGCACGTTGGTGTGGAGAGTTCTTAGGGATTATGCTACATTGGCACTAAATGTTTAGGTCCCCCAACGCAACATGTACAAATGACCAGATCTACTGCTTTGCTGATCTCAGTGTCCATTTCCCCACGGTCACTTGGACGCGCAGCTTCTGCCATCTCGTCGTACAATGTGTCACAATTTGGTCACTGTGCAGCCACCATCTTATGCATGGCAATGGACAGAGGGTGAATTACATTCTTAACTTTTCCGTGATGTTCGGAACAAATATTGATATACATTCCTTGTGAGATATGAATGAATTTTTAAATAGTATTTGTATGGTGTGACGTTGTTTCTCTTGGAGTGCAGGAAGGTAAAAGTCATATTTGGGATTTTTAGAAGTCCTGAAGATTACACACAGATATAGGCGGGAAAATTTTCCATTTAAATCTGGAGGGTACATGTCTATGCCCAAGTGAGGCAATGCATGCGGAGGGATAAGAAAGGACGGGGAGGCTCATGAACTGTGAAACACAGACCAGGGAGACCCAGGAAAACATGTACACAGATCTCAGAAGATAGTAACTCAATTCGGTCCGTCATTTAACAGACGAATAGAGAATTGCCTTTGGTGGCTGAAGGTACTGAATGTCAGAGCGGGGGGCTCTGTTTGAACTACAGAAACACAAATCTGGCTAAATCCTGAAGCATATAAGACCACAGAGACATAGAGCCACATCGACATTAAAATTAGGGGGAAGAATCCCCACTTTATTCTGCATTCTGTTACGAATGAGAGAGAGGCAGGGCCACTGTGACTGACTGAGTGATATCAACTAAAAGGAGGAGCAGAGTTCTGAGTGACAGGCAGTGGATTATACGATCTGGGTACGACCTCAGGGACAGTAAGTAGTGTCTGGAGAATGCGACCGGTTCTCAGGAGAGGCTTCTAACATCTTTAAAGACTGCTCGTTGTTGTGGACAACGGTGGTAATTCTCCCTGCCTGGAGAATTACTGAGGCGGATTGTGACCAGAAAACAAAGGTCACTTCGACTGACCCTTGTCTGGGTTTCTTCGGAAGTATTCTGGAATCACACGTTTCGTTACCCTTGTGTCACGTGGTCAAGGGAGTGTTGTGACGACCACTTTGGCGAGTATTTCGTGGAGTTTCGACAGTGCTCTCACTCAGCTTTCCTCATCCATCCAATTTACTTGTAAATTACTTCTTTGCAATATTTTAAAAGTTAACCATTTTGATATTGGATTACTAAGACAGAACTTAAATGACTTTCCATATTTGCTCCAAGCTGTGATGATTATTGAACCCCACACACATATTTACACACATCACTGTTAGTTTTTGGTGATCTGGGTTTAAGTTACTATATTATAACTATTTGCTAATAAAGGTAATGGTTTTAACATCAAAACCAGACTCCAGTGTGAACTGTATGACTGCTGGTTTGTTTCTAAAATGTTGCCGTTCGTAACAAATATTAATGGCTCATCAGCGAAATAAACAAAAAATGGAGCTTATTGATCCATTGATTATCGATCTCATTGGCTACTTCCCTTTTGATTTATTTGTGAGTGGAAATCAGCAGCAATGCATATTAGTATTGATGAATTTCTGGACGAGCCAACCCCTGAGGCATTAGAGAAATCCAAAAAGGATGAATTGTAGGCCATTGCTAAGGAGCTGAAACTGACTGAGTTAAAATGCTCCATGAAAAAGTTCAGATTCAGAGAATAAAAACTGAACACTACATAAGCAAGGAGGAATTTGAGGGGGCGGTGTTAGAGAGGTTTCCTGAGAGTAAACCTGAGACCCAGTTACGATTAGAACAAATGAAGTTAGAGAGATTTAAACTGGAGGCTGCAGAAAGAGAAAGAGATAAACAAAGGCAGTTTGAGTTAGAGATGGAGAAACTAAGGTTTCAAACAGAAGCTGCTGCCTCTACGGAGTTGGTTGTACCGTTTATTGCCAGCACTGAAGTTAAACTGGTTCCTCCATTTGATGAGGCGAAGATTTATAAATACTTCCAGCAGTTGGAGAAAGTGGCTCCAAGTCAAAAGTGGCCGGAAAAAAGCTGGTCTGTCTTGTCACAGAGTATATTTAAGGGTAAGGCCCAACAAACTTACTCAGCCTTATTAATTAGACATGCAGCTAATTATGAGACGGTGAAACGGGCTGCACTTAAAGCCTGTTTGGTTCCAGAGGCCTATAGACAAAGGTTTAGAAATTTGAGGAAAACTGCAAACCAGGCTTATGTGGAATTTGTGGACGAAAAGTTTTAGTGTTTTGTAAGATGGTGCATATCTAAAAATGTGAATAATGATTTCAACCACTTGAAAGAGTTGGTTTTAATTGAAGAATTTAAAAGGCATGTCCCTAATGATATAAAGGTATATTTAGATGAAAAAGATACTGCCACTTTGCAGGAGTCTGCCATATTAGTAGATGAGCTTGCTTTCACCCACTAGGTTAAGTTTACCCTGAGTAAAAGTTCCCAAAGTTGTAGCGTGGATAGTCAGGGTAAACCAGAAATTAAATATGGGACTAGTGACAAAAGTAAGGATGAAGGGAAACAAGATTGTGTCAGTAAATGAAAGGTCTTCCCCGGTACCGGCGAAAATCCGTCCAGATACTGGGGCTTCCAAGTCACTTATATTAGACAGTGTTTTCAAGTTTGGTGATGAGACTGACAATGGTGAGGTAAACCTTATTAAAGGCATTGGGGCGGCATGGTGTCTCTGCCATTGCACAAGGTAACTTTAGACTCAGGATTGGTTTCGGGTCCTGTTAAGTTAGGACTATGCTTCAGATTACTGGTGGGAGATGTTACTTTGCAGTTTGGGAATGACCTAGCAGAGAGTTAAGTTGTTCCTGCAGTGCAGCTGGCAACTAAGCCAACTACTGCTGACACACAGATGGATTCTAACAGTTACACTTCCTGCGCAGTAGCTCGATGTATGGATAAGAAGTCAGCCAAGGCAGACAGTTCTGTGCAGCATGATTCTGCTACCTATGATAGCCAAAATCGAGATTCAGGTTGTGATGTCTTGTCGGGGACTTTTCTGTCTTCATTGCTTCACCGGGATTAAGGTATTAAGTCTGACGAGAAAGATTTGTCTTTGCCTAGAAAGGAGTTTATAGCAGAAGAGAACCGAGACACTGAGATTGAAGCTTTAATAGAAACAGCTCTTTCAGAAGATGAGATTAAGAAAGTGCCGGTAAGGTATTATATCAAGGATGGAGCGTTGATGAGGAAGTGGAGACCACCTCGTATCCCAGCCAGTGCGGAATGGGCAATTGTTCACCAGGTATAATTCCTACAGCCTATAAGAATAAAATTTTAACCTGGGTGGTCACTTTGGTGTGAGGAAGACTATACATAAGATAAGGCAACAATTCTATTGGCCTAATTTTAGAAAAGATGTTGTGACGTTTTGCAGGACTTCTCACACTAGTCAAGTTGTGGATAAACCTAAGCAGGACCCCCCAGTGGCTCCCGTGTAACCTATTTCTGCATTTAGCGAACCATTTTCCAAAGTTATTGTGGATTCTGTTGGCCCCTTGCCCAAGACTAAAACTGGATATCAATATTTATTAACAATCAGGTGTACAGCTTCCAGATTTCCAGAAGCTATACCACACAGAAATATTAAAGCTAAAACTGTGTCAAAGGCTCTTGTGAAATGTTTTACTTTATTCAGTTTGCCTAAAGAGACTCAATCGGAACAAGGGACTAATTTCATGTCAGATCTATTCCAACAGCTAATTTACAAATTGGGAGCTAAACAAATCACATCGTCTGCATATCATCTGGAGTCAAAAGGCGCCTTAGAGAGCTTCCACTGGACCCTCAAAAATATGACGAGGACCTATCGTTTTGAGAACGAACAAGATTGGGATGAAGGTGTTCAATTGCTCTTGTTTGCAATTAGGGAATCTGTGCAAGAGTCGTTAGGCTTTAGCCCATTGGAATTATTGTTTGGACATCAAGTTAGCGGACCTTTGCTGTTATTGAGAGAACGATGGTTTAATGAGGATGTGCAGTTAAATTTGTTAGATTATGTTTCAATGTTCAAAGATAGTTGGCAGAATGTTTGTAAATTGGCCCAGGAGAATTTAAAAACAGCTCCAAGTAAAATGAAGAGTTGGTACGATCGTCGGGCTAAAGCTAAGATTCAAACTTTTAAACCGGGAGACAATGTGTTAATCCTGTTTCCTACAAGTTCCAACCCACTTCACGCTATGTTTACGGGCCCGTAAGAGGTTGCGCCACAGGTCAATGAGGTCACTTACGTAATTCAAACGCCAGATCGGAGATGTAAGATGCAGACTTATCATATTAATATGTTAAAGCCACATTTTGAGAACATGACCTTTGACAATGAACAAGACTCCACAGCTGTGTTAAGTGCTGACAAACGTTACGACCCTGAGAAGGTACAGGCTGGAGATAAATGTGAGATTGATAATTTTTCCAGAACAAATGTTCTCCCAGTCAGGCTGAGCAATTCGACTGTTCTGCAAAATTTAGATGAGAAGTTCGCTCATCCCCGGCCCCAGAAAAAGGAGCAGATAAAACAACGGCTTTTAAAACATCAGAACTTATTCCCATATTTGCCTAAATGCACGTCCATATTTTATCATGATGTGGATTTGGGAAGTGCAAAACAGATCACGCAGCGCCCATATTGTATGAATTTGGAAAAAGAGTAAACTGGCAGAGCAAGAGATTGCGTATATTTTAAAAAATTATATTATCAAGTGTTCCACGTCAGATTGAGTTCACCTGGTGTTATTGTGCCAGAACAAGATGATAGTGTCAGGTTCTATACTCACTATAGAAAAGTGAATGTTTTAACAAAAATAGATACTTATCCAATCTTTGGAGTGGATGATTGCATAGATAAGGTTGGAAAAACTAAGTTTCTTAAAAGGATTAGTCTGTTAAAAGTTTACTGGTATGTTCCTTTGACTGATACAGGTAGAGAAATTTCCACATTGTAACATCTTCTAGGGTGTATGAATAGAAGGTTTTGCTTCAGGAACATTTCAGAGAATGATTAATTCTGTAATTCAAGGGTTAGAACACACAGATGCCTGTATTCATGATTTAGTTATGGGAAATGACACTTGGGAAGCAGCAGAAAAGCTGTTTGTCAGGTTTTCCAAGGCCAACCTCACAGTTAACTTAGCTAAGAGTGAATTTGCGAATTTAAGGAAGAAATTTCCAGTGGGATATTATGGGATACTATTAAACTATACATTCGTGGTCAAATTATATTATATTCTGTGGGATTGAAAAAACAAATTAATAATGAAATACGTACAATTGGTTGATAAATTGTTAAAAAATATTCTGTTGCTCCTAATTTGGAGCTTTATAAAAAGCAAGTTGAACTTCAGATGCAACACAGTTTGTAATTAACATCCCTGATTGAAAATCAATTACTTAAAACTAAGAGTCATTTTCTAAAAATGGTGATAAATCGGGTAAATTATTGGCTAATCAATTGAAAATTGCTTCGGCTAAGTGTCAGATTAGTAAAGTTCGTTAACAGGATGGTAGTTTGACGGTTGACCATGACGAAATTAATAAATCTTTTCAAGAATTCTATACCTCTTTATACCAATCAGAACTTCCTGATGATTCTACTATAATGCATGAATTTCTAAGGAATTGAATATTCTGAAATTAGCACTTAATGAGCACTTAGCGCTAGATGCACCCATCACGGAAGAAGGAATCAAAGTGGACAGCTATGTGTGGAGCCAAAGGAAATGGGGAAGATTTTAAACAATTTCTTTTCTTTGGTATTCACTAAGGAGAAGGATATTGAATTGTGTAAGGTAAAGGAAACAAGTAGGGAAGTTATGGAAACTATGACGATTAAAGAGGAGGAAGTACTGGTGCTTTTAAGGAATATAAAAGTGGATAAATCTCCGGGTCCTGACAGGAGATCCCTAGGACCTTGAAGGACGTTAGTGTAGAAATAGCAGGGGCTCTGACAGAAATATTTCAAATGTCATTAGAAACGGGGATGGTGCCGCAGGATTGGCATATTGCTGATGTGGTTCCATTGTTTAAAAAGGGTTCTAAGAGTAAACCTAGCAATTATAGGCCTGTCAGTTTGACGTCAGTGGTGGGTAAATTAATGGAAAGTATTCTTAGAGATGGTATATATAATTATCTGGATAGACAGGGTCTGATTAGAAACAGTCAGCATGGATTTGTGTGTGGAAGGTCATGTTTGACAAATCATATTGAATTTTTTGAAGAGGCTACGAGGAAAGTTGACGAGGGTAAAGCCGTGGATGTTGTCTATATGGACTTCACTAAGGCCTTTGACAAGGTTCCGCACGGGAGGTTAGTTAGGAAGGTTCAATCATTAGGTATTAATATTGAAGTAGTAAAATGGATTCAATAGTGGCTGGATGGGAGATGCCAGAGAGTAGTGGTTGATAACTGTTTGTCAGGTTGGAGGCCGGTGACTATTTTTTTCCTCAGGGATCTGTACTGGGTCCAATGTTGTTTGTCATATACATTTATGATCTGGATGATGGGTTGGTAAATTGGATTAGTAAGTATGCTGATGATACTAAGGTAGGTGGCGTTGTGGATAATGAAGTAGGTTTTCAAAGCTTGCAGGGAGGTCTAGGCCAGTTAGAAGAGTGGGCTGAACGATGGCAGATGGAGTTTAAAGCTGATAAGTGTGAGGTGCTACATTTTGGTAGGAATAATCCAAATAGGACATACATGGCAAATGGTAGGGCATTGAAGAATGCAGTAGAACAGAGTGATCTCGGAATAATGGTGCATATTTCCCTGAAGGTGGAATCTCATGTGGATAGGGTGGTGAAGAAAGCCTTTGGTACGCTGGTCTTTATAAATCAGAGCATTGAGTACAGGTTAGGGATGTAATGTTAAAATTGTACAAGGCATTGGTAAGGCCGAATTTGGAGTATTGTGTACAGTTCTGGTCACTGAATTATATTATGGAAAAGAGGAACCAGTTGGCAGAAATCTGATGAAGGGTCTCGGCCCGAAACGTCGACAGTTAATTCTTTTCCATAGATGCTGTCTGGCCTGTTGAGTTCCGACAGTACTTTTTGTATGGAAAAGAGTAAGCATTCGGCGTATCCAGCCAAATGCCTTCATCGGGATATGATTTTGTGTGTGTTGTTTTGTATTTCAAGCATCTGCAGATTTTCTCGTGTTTCTTTGTAAATCTGTTCATCATGTTGTTTCCATTTACTCACAAGTGGGGGATAGAATAGGGAGCACGAAGGCAACTGAATTGCAATACTTTACATCATTTACTTCTCACGTTTCATGAGCTTCAAAATACGGTTCAGAGGGTATTTCACTGCATTCTTTAGTTCCTCTCGGAATTTGCTCTGAGTCGCGGCGTAAATACATGTGTTGGTGCAGGAATTAGATATCTGTAGCATTTCCGATATGTAGTCTCCAATGTAACGGGGATCTGTGGCAGAATCAACAAATCGCCGTCTGTAGATAAAAAATACCACGTATGTTCCCCACATCAGTATGAAACTACCGGTTATGCTGAAGAGCAAAACGATGGATTTGCGTCGGTTTTCCATCTCCCGGTCCTTGTCAGTCTCTCCACTCTTGTGTCCCCGGAGCCCCCTGCGGGCTCGACTGGCCACTAGAATCCGCCTGACAGTAAAAATATTGAAGGGCAACAGCAGAAAGATTGGGACACAATGAAATATCGCAAATAACAACCATGCTGGAGAGCTTTTGTAATTCTGTATATAAGCACAACCCCAGGGAACACCATCAATTATTTGTTCAGGATCACACACAAAGGCCCAAGGAACACTTTCCAAACAGGACAGCACACTCACTGTCCCGATAACCACAGCCGCCGTTCTCTCGGTACAATATTTTGTTTTCAGCTTCTCACAGCAAATAGCCACAAATCGATCGACGGTGAAAGCGACAGTCAGCCAGACTGAGGCCGCAGTGCTCGCAGAAACCATCCATAGACCGAATCTGCATACAGGAGTGATCCGCAGAAATGATCGAGGAAAATAAATCCATACAGTCACTCTGTGCAGCGGATCCGAGATAACGACCAGCAGATCGGCCGCTGCCATTCCCACCAGGTAGCAAGTGATACATTTGGAGAGACCGCACTTTCCTCTGGACAGGATCACAATCGCCACCAAGTTCGCTAGAAGAGAGACAGGAAACAGCAAGTTGAGACAATACTGAGCAGAAGCCAATGCAGCATTTTGAGAGTATTCTGTAATATTTCCAGTTTATTGTTGCATTTAGCGTTGGGAGGGTCGAGCGAGGGCGCAGAGCTGGCGGGGACACAGAAGGACTATACACAGTAAAATAAAGTCAATATAATCTGAATACGGATTCCTTACTGATGGCCGAAAAGTGGTGTAGCAGCGGAAAGCTAAAACTGGACAGCTACTTCCTCAGTATCAATACTGGCTGGAACGTCTTCTATCCGGACGCTGATGGCGGGATTCTTCCATTAGACAAACGTCAACTTCCACAGGAATCCCTGTCAGCGAGAGAACAACCGACGATCGGAACTAAAACAGAAAAGGCTGGAAACGCTCATCCAGGCAAAACAGAATATGTGGAAACACGTTTAAAGTATCTCTCCACAGAAATGTTCTCAGAGAGACCCCCGAAACGAGTGTTAACTGGTTTCTCTTCCCATATAAGCTGCTTTGGGGCTTAGAGTTTCCTGCATTCCGCGAGTTTGTTTTCTATTCCAGCATTTGCCACCTCACTGATTTTACAACAGAACATTGACTGATTCCAAACGCTACAGCGCAGTCTGACACAACCTCAGACAGACATGACGCCTCCCACTGAATCCATCACAGGGAAACAGGGGAGAGGAATTCAAACTCGGTGCCGTAGTCAGATGTCTGTAACAGTGTCTGATGTAGACATAATAGAATACATTTCACAGTATAGATAACTCTGACGCACCACGTCGGTTGTGTTAACTGTCTCAGCATCGACTTCATTTTGTTGTCCATCATCTGCTGTATATTCAGTCATATCGCAGACATTTACTAAAAATCCACAAGTTTCGTGTTACAACATGGAACTCCTCACATTTGCTGAAGTGTCACTACAGTCGATGGTTTGATTGTTGCTCCTAAGTAGACAATCACTCACATTCAAATGCAGACCATCAATTGGCATACGCTCCGCGGACTGTATAAACACAATATTTGAAAATGCAGTGCAGCTGCAACAAGACCAAAAACAGAGAGCCGAACATCTCATTATTAATCACAAACCGCTGGAAGAAGGCTGCCTGACCCGTTCAGTCCCACAGAAACTGGCCGATTCGCAGAATTCCTGCAGCGGTTTTTTTTAGATAGAAATCCCAGCATCTATAGTCTCGGTCTTTACGCTCCATTCCTGAAATGAGGAATACTGGGACTGGAATGTGAGAGTCTAAACCAGCGGCAGAATCAATCACAACATTGGGACTAAACTTCAACAACCCCCACGGCAGCTGACACTGCGACTTACCGAGAATTCCAAAGGCAGAAATAAAAGGATAGTAAACCCCTGCTACCCGCCAGATGACGGGGTACATAATTTCAGTGTGCGTCTGTGGTTTTTGTTGCTCCTGTATTCACAGTTCCGGTAGACAGCTGATGCATTCCAAGCTGCCCTGATTTATACAGAGGATCTGTCTCCAGAGATACGGTTATACACCTCACTAACTTGTTTCGTTACAGTTGCCTGAACAAACACTTTAATTCAACACCATTGTCTCTATTGTAAATAATGGGGCGATTGGAGACAAATACATCAACATACTTTGGCATTACCTCAGCAGCGTGCGTCTCTGGTTGACATAGGCCGATAGATTTACTTTCAAAGACTGAGCTTTGTCACGAAGCAGCTGCACTTACAGATATCGTCTTTTTGTGGACTAATTATTCATCTCTGAACGGAGACCAGCGAAGCTGACCGAATTGACCTTCAGTCCTTTAGCTTCCTGCTGACACACTCTTCTTTTTGGTTGTCCATCGAAATCCGATGACGATTAACAGTGAGATCTTTGATGACTATAAAGTCCTATCCTGGACCCACATGTTCTATTACAAGTAGGACATGTATATGTGGTAGTGGTGGTGGTAGAGATGGCAACCATGGCTGCATTGCTCTTGGCTCTGTTCTGCTGTGTTCTGGTTGTTCTTTCCATCTCTAGAATACGAACTCCATCCCTATACAGCTGTCGCCAAGTGTTACGGTCAGCAGCAACATCCCCCAGGTCCTCAGGTCTGATCTTGCACTTCCTTAAAGCATTCTTCATCTGATATTTATAGCGCTTCTTCGGCCCTCCAGCTGAGCATCAACCATGATGTAGCTGGACATATAACACTCTGCACCGACATGGGGGCATTCGACATCGGGTTAGGGTTCTTGGCGTGAGCAGGTGGCTCACACTGAAATACTTGTAAAGACCAATTGCAGAAGTATTGAGGCCACGGTCACCCAGTGTCAGTTGCAGTGACTGGCCCCAGTTGCAGTTGCAGCCCCCATGTCGGCTATCCCTCAGAGTGTTATATGGCCAGCTACATCATGTTATACAGTGATACACTCACGCATACACACACTCACAGAAAAACAATTGCACAAATGTATTTCTATGTTATAGTGACTGTCCTGTTGTGGTGGTGGTATCCGTCGGTCTCGAGAGACCATGGATCTGTGCCTGGAGCTTCCAAGGCGCAGGCCTGGGCAGGGTTGTATGGGAGACCGGCAGTTGCCCAAGCTTCAGGCCTTCCCCTCTCCACGCCATCGATGTTGTCCAAGGGAAGGGCACTAGGACCCGAGCAGCTTGGCACCGGTGACGTCACATGTGTTGTTAAGTGGCTTGCTCAAGGACACAAACACGCTGCCTCAGCTGAGGCTCGAACCAGTGACCTTCAGGTTACTAGTCTGATGCCTTGCCCACTAGGCCACGTGCCAACCACCTGTCCTGTTGTACATACTATTTATTATAATTTACTATAAATTGCACATCGCATATTCAGACAGAGATAGAACGTAAAGATTTTTACTTCTCATGTACATGAAGGATGTAAGTAATTAAGTCAATACAACTCAAAATACACAAACACAGACTCAAACAAAGATACAATAGAGAGACTGAGATCAGGATGGAAACAATAAAATTAGCACGTTACATGTACAAACACGAGAAAATCAAAGATGTTGGCAATCCAGGGAAACACAAGGAACGTTGCTGAGTTCCTCCAGTATTTTGTTTGTCACGTTGCTGATGTAACAGTCTTTAATGGGTATCTCAGTTCTGTCAAAGGTCAAAAGAAATCAGGAATAAATATTTCAACCTGCAGAGGAATGGGCAGACTGTTAAATAATACAAAAATGACTGGAAATTGGCAGATGAATAGGTGCATGACGGCTGGAAATGAATGAAAGAAAGACGAGCGAGAGGTAAATTGTTAGAAGTAAACAGAGAGAAAGAGAGAGGCTGATAGGCAGACTGACAAATAGGTAGGTCAAGCAGGCAGATAGACAGCCAGAAACAAATGCATAGATTGCAGGCTTGTGGTGTTCATCCAATATCTCCTAGTCTCTGGTACAGTGTGAGGGTGTGGGGTTCATTCTGTCCCCATCAGTCTATGATGCAGTGTGCGAATGTGGGGTTCACTCTGTACCTGTCAGTCTATGATACAGTGTGATGTAGCACAGGACCGAAAGAAGTGCAGAAGGTTGTAAATCTTGTCAACTCTATCTTGGGTACTAGCCTACAAAGTGCCTAGTATATCTTTAAAGAGCGGTGTCTCAGAAAGGTAACGTCCATTATTGACGATCTCCAGCACCCAGGACATGCCCCTTTCTCACTGTTACCATCAGGTAGGTGGTACAGAAGCCTGAAGTCACACATTCCGTGACTGAGGGACAGTTTCTTCCCCTTTGCCCTTTGATTCCCAAACGGACATTAAATCTTTGGACAATGTCTCACTTTGTTTTGCATATGGTATTTTTGATTTTGCCTATTTTAAAATTATTTAATATACTTATACTGTAATTGATTTACATTTTTACTTAGTATCATTATTTTTTTTAATATTCTTTGTTGTCATAATTTTCTTGTTTTCTTCTTGATTATGCACTGCATTGAACTGCTGCTTCTAAGTTAACAAATTTCACGTCACATGCCAGTGTAAATAACCCTGATTCTGATAGTGTGGGGTTTATTCTGTACCTTTCAGTCTCCGACACAGTGTGAGAGTAGGGTTCATTCTGTATCTGTCAAATCAGTCTGTAGAAAAATTGCTTTCTGATGTTAGTCTGAAATCTCCCTTTAACTAGTCTCTACATTTCCTTGTTGATGGATTAATTTTGAAGTAGCAGTTGGCATCCTACTTACCTCTACTGTTAATGATTCTGAACACCTCTATCATATCTTCTCTCATTATATGTCAACTTAGGCCAAATAGATTTAATTCTCTCAATCTTTCTGCATAGCTCACACCGTGCAGTCCTGCAATGAGAGTAGTCGCCGTTCTCTGATGTCTTGTCAGTGCCTTCACATCCCTTACAAAATCTGGAGATCAGAATTTTACACAGTTCTCAAGGCGTGGCCTCACAAGTGCTTGAAACAGCTGAAGGAGACATCTCTAGCTCTGAACTCCTCTGAGCGCATTATATAGCCTCACATTATATTAGCCTTCCTGATTGCTTCAGTGCATTGCCTAGAAGTTGATAGTGATGTCTTCTAGGAGACTCAAATCCTTCTCATACAATGCACTTTCTTACTCAAGGCCCACATTATATACTTATATCTAATATATCTACTTCCTATATGTAATATTTTACATTTACTTACTTTAAATTTCACCTGTCATTTATCGGCCCAAATCAGGGTTTTGTTTAGATCTACCTGTATTGATTCTGCTGCCTGCGTGTTATTTGCCCATCTCTCTAATTTTGTGTTAGCTGCAAACTTAACCTAGTTTATTAGTTCTGTGCTTATCCAAGTCATTGATGCAAATAGAAACAGCAGCAGCCCCAAGATAGATTCATGTGGAACCCCACTTTTAACTTCTTCTGGATGTAAAAATGATCCTCTGACCATAACCCTTTCCTTTGTTTTTGAGCCAATTTTGCACACATTCTCATCCCGTTGCCTGAGTCCCTAGTAATTTGAATGTTAACCTCTTCTGGGGTACCTTCTCAAAATCCTTCTGAAGCCCAAGTAAATTATATCACTTCCTTATTGTTATCATAAATCTTATTTCCCTCTTCATAGACCTGCAACATATTAGTGAAACACGATTTACCCTTTCTGAACCTCTGCTGCTTTTCTGCAAACATCAGACCATTGAAATATAAGACATAGGAGCAGAACTAGGCCATTTAGCCCATCGAGTCTGCTTCAACATTCAGTTACGTATGATCCTTTCTTTCTCCTTCTGTTGCAAGGACGTGGCTGGGGACGAACCCAAGTGCAGGACATAGGCACTGAGGTAGAGTGGTTAAGTGTTAGCACCACCATGAACATGGAGTCGGTATCCAGGAGAGTCCTTAAACAGTGACACGGTTCACGTAGAGTATTCAGGAAACGATGCAGAAATAAAACAGACAGTCCTAAAGAACCATGAAACGATGTGACTCACACTAGAGTCAACTAACGAACTGGCAGTTCATTGCTGTGGCTCCAGAGTTTTTATCCTGCATTTATTGATGGAAAGCAGGTGTGTGTAATTAGTGGACCTGGGAATGATTGGAAATGAGACAAGGGGATTAAGGCCCAACTAAGGAGGTAATAGCAAAGTGGGGAATTCCCAGACGGGACCATGATAGTAACCATCCCCCCCCGCCCCAACAGGAGCTTCTAGGCTTTCCTCTAAGCTTGCCTGAATGGTTCCAATGAAAGTCCTGGATAAAAGACGGGTCCAGGATGAAGGAGTAGGGAACCCAGGAACTCTCTTCTAGGCCATACCCTTCCCAGTCTACCAGATATTGGAAGCCCCTGCCCCGACGGCACACATCCAGTAGTTGTCAGGCAGTGTATGCCGAATGGCGGGTGGAGAGGTTTCAGTCGGAGGACACAAGGGGCTGACGGAAATTGGCTTTAATTGGAAAGCATGCAAAGTAGCGTGGGTGCGCATAGATTGTGGTAGTTTAAGTCGGATTGCTGTGGGATTGTTGACACATTCGACCTTGAAAGATCCCAGGAAGCGAAGGATGAGTTTCCTAGGCTTGTTTTTGAGAGGGATGAAAGCCACACTATCTGCCCAGATCTGTATTCAGGCGCAGGAGTCCGATGTCAGTCGGCAATCTTCTTAGTGCGATTTGCTGATCTGAGCAGGGCCGTGCATGTGTCCTCCCAAACCTGATGACACTGATCGATATGATCCTGAACAGACGGCACAGCAATATCCTCTTCTTGTGTGGGGAACAGCGGGGGTTGGTACCCAAGGGAGCACTTAAAGGGAGACCTTTCAATGGCAGAACTAACCAGAGACTTGTGGGCGTACTCAACCCACGCAAGGTCATCACTCCAGGTGGATGGGTTGTTGGTTGTTACACAACGTAGCATCGCCTTCAAGTCCTGGTTGACCCGTTCCGTTTGCCCATTCGCCTGGGGTTGGAAGCCAAATGACAGGCTGACCAAAATACCTAAGACTTGACAGGAGGCCTTCCATATATTCGATATGAATTGGAGACCTCGATCAGAGACGATGTCCGCGGGGATTCCATAGGGGCAGAAGACATGGCAGACGAGTAGGTCTGCAGTTTCCTGAACAGAAGGGTGTTTAGGGAGGGCTACAAGTGTACCATCCTGGAGAACCGGTCTACCACATTGAGTACAGTGGTGTTTCCGCGTGAAGGGGAAAGAGGGGTGATGGAATCCAGGGCGATGTGAGAACAGGGACGAACATGGACAGGTAGAGGACGAAGTAATCGTGCAGATGGCCAGTGAGAGGCTTTTCTACGGTCACAGCTGGAATATGCAGAGACATAGGAACGAGTATCCACCTCCGTGGAAGGCCATCAAAAGTGTATTTTCAGGAGAGCCAGGGTCCGATCACTGCCAGTGTGGTAGGCGAATCTGAGATCAGACGGAATCAGGCACATAAAGGCGATCGCCGAGTCCATTGCCAGGGTCACGGTCATCCCGTTGGGCTTCCTTTACTTTGGACTCAATCTCCCAAGTGTGGGTGGCCACCACAGAGGATGGTGGGAGGATGGTCTCAGTGTCCTCCTTGGATTGTATTGGTGGGAGAGCGCATCCGGCTTCTCGTCCTTGGACCGTATGTGAGGGAAAGCTTGAGCCATCCAAAAAATAATGCCCAATGGGCCTGGCGGGAGTTCAAACGTTTGGCGGTCTGAATATATCCCAGGTTCTTATGATTAGTCCAAACAAAAAAAAAGGGTGTTCGGTCCTCTCCAGCCAGGGCCTCCACTCCTCCAATGCTGGCTTGAACGCCAGTAGTTCCCGATTCCCCACGTCCTAATTCCGCTCGGCGGGGTAAAGGTTGGCGAGTAAAGAAGGCACAGGGATGAAACTTTTCGTCCGAACTTGATTGTTGGGACAGGACTGCTCCTATCACGGAGTCAGAGGCGTCAACCTCAACAATGAATTGGCGGGAGGCGTCCGGATGGACCAGGGCAGGAGCGCTTGTGAAACGCCTCTTCAGGCCAGTGAATGCCGTCAGCTTCAGAGTCCCAACAAAAAGGTGTTGTAGGCGAGATAAGTCGGGTAAGGGGCGCCGCCACCCGACTGTAGTCCCTGATAAAATCAGCGATAGAAGTTCGCAAACTCCAGGAACCGCTGAAGTTGTATGTGGGTCGTGGGCCTAGGCCATTCTTCTAACCACCCGGATCTTCTCGAGGTCTACACTCACCTGCCTGCTCTCAATGATATAGCTCAGGGAGCTGACCGAAGGAACGCGGAACTCACATTTCTCCACCTCCCACAGTCTCTGGAGGACTTGATGGACATGGTGAACGCGTTCCAGGGGGCTGCTAGAAAATATTAAGATATCATTGAGGTAAACGAACACGAAGTGACCCTTCCTTCTTTTCTACAAAGAAGAAACCGGCGCCTACCGGGGAGGATGAAGGTCGAATAATGGCCGCCGCATTTCTAAGTGTATTTCTGCTTGGCTTCTCTCTCCGTTCGAGATAGGTAATAAGACGACTGGTGGGTAACAAGCCCCCCGGGGAGAGGGTTGATGGCACAATCGTATGGTGGTGCGGAGGCAGGGTAAGTGCCCGTTTTTTTCTGAATATCTGTCCCAGATCATGGTATTTGGTGGGGTGTCTGGACAAGTCAAGGGGTTCCAAGACAGGCGGGAACGCGGTAGTCTCCCTGGGAGATGGAGCCGACCAGAGATAGTTGGTGTGGCAAAACTAGCTTCAGTCTGCTATCCTCCCAGAAGATCAGTCGATGTGGAGATTGTGGTGGTTCAACCAGGGGTATCCCGGAACTAAGGGGCTTGAGGAGAATGGATGAGATTGAATAGTACCTCCTCCTGATGGTTTCCAGAAAGAATCAAGCTCAGGGGTGGTGTACAGTGTGTCACCCGAGCCAGCAGCTTCCAAAGGCCTCCAAAGGGGTATTTAACGGCTGCAGAGGTATTCCGGCCTGGGAGGCTACGTCCTCATCCAGCAGATTTCCCTTGGCACCGGAACCCACCAAGGCGGATAGGGACAGGGACTGTTGTTGATAATTCACGATAGTCGGGATCTGTATCCGGGTCTGGGGGGCTGAAGGGAGTATCGTCTGGTTCACCAGGGTTCCCCTTTCTACTGGTAAGCCCTCCTTTTCTGGCTGTAGAGGACAGGTATCCCGGAAATGTCCTGGATGGCTGCAATAGTAACAATCCCCAGCTATCCGCCTCCGAAGTCGTTCGGCAGGGGAGAAATGGTTCTGTTCCAGCTGCATCGGTTCCTCCCTCAGGGTGGTGGGGACGGTCGGAGCAGGAGCTATACTTGGAGCGACTGGGAAGGGGAGGCTGGCTGGAGATGGTAAGGTGAGACGTGGGCTTCTCCGAGAAGCAGGGCAACAGTTTTTTCCGCCTCAGACGCTCTTCGATTATTTAGCCTGGGGGCTAGCGAGAACAGAGAGACAACCTGCGTCATCCCTCGTTGCCAGATCATCTTTTATTTTATCTGAGAGGCCCTGTCAGAACACCTCCCGCAGGGCCTAGTCATTCCACCCTGAGTCGGCCACTAAGGTTAGAAACTCGATGGAGTACTTTGCTGCGCTTCGCGAACCATGACAAAGAGTTAGCAAGTGCTTTGCGGTGTACTTACCGCAAATGGGCTGTTCGAAGACCTTCCTCATTTTAGAGAAGAATGGGGGGAAGGAGGAACAAACCTCTGGTTGGTTGTCCCATATCGCGGTGGCCTATGCCAAGGCATCCCCTTAAAACAGCCCCATGATGTACGCAATCTTTGTTCTATCCGAGGTGTACATCAACGGCTGTAGCTCAAAGACCAGGGAGCATTGTAATAAGGCCCGGCACTTCCCTAGGTCCCCAGTTTAGGGTTCTGGCTTGGGTATGCACGGCTCTCGAGGGGATTGTGATCCCAATCCTAGGGGCTTAGCCATCCCAGGCTGTGCGGTTTGGTCAGTCGGGGATTTTGGAAAGGACAGAGTAAGAGAAGCGGATACTCGGACAACCCACTCATTGACCTTCCTCACATTCATGGATAGCGTACGAAGGTTATCCGTGACCTCTCTGAGCAGTTGGTCGTGGGTGCCCAGTAGGTAGTAATGGCTGGCGAGGGCCTGTTGCACGTGGTCATGTCCGCTGTGTTCATGCTTGGCTAGTTTGTTTTTTTGCAAGGACATGGCTGGGGCCGAACCCAAGTGCTGGACCGAGGTGCTGAGGCAGAGTCATTAAGCGTTAGCACCACCGCAAACAGGAAGACGTATCCAGGACAGTCCTTAAACAGAGACACGGTTCACGTAGAGTATTCAGGAAACGATGCAGAACTTAGAACTGACAGTCCTATAAAACCATGAAACGAAGTGACTCACACTAGAGTGGACCAATGAACTGGCAGCTCATTGCTGTGGCTCCAGGATTTTTATCCTGCATTTACTGCTGGAAAGCAGGTATGTGTAATTAGTGGAACTGGGAATGTTTGGAAATCATTGGGATTAAGGCCCAATTAAGGAGGTAATAGCAAGGTGCGGAAATTGCCAGACAGGACCATGACACCTTCTCAAACCCATTTCCAGGCCTGTTCCCCATCAGCTTTGATGCCATGCCCAATCAAGAACCTATCAATCTCTACCTTAAATACGCCCAATGAGCAGGCCTCCACAGCTACACGTGGAAATAAATTCCACAAATTCACCACCCTCTGGCAAAGGAAATTTCTGCAAATGTTTTGCATTGACACCCCTCTATCCTGAGTCTGTGCCCTCTTGTCCTGGACTCTCCCACCATGGGAAACATCCTTTCCACATCTACTCTGTCTCAGCCTTTCAACATTCGAAATGTTTCAATGAGAACATCCCTCATCCTTCTAAATTCCAGTGAGCACAGACCCAGATTCATCGAATATTCTTCTTATGATAACCCTTTCATTCCTGGAATCAACCTTGTGAATCTCCTCTGGACCCTCTCCGCCAGTATATCGCTTCTGAGATGAGGAGCACAAAACTGCACTTAATAGTCAAAGTGAGGCCTCACCAGTGCCTTATAAAGCCTCAGAATCACTTCCCTGTTCTAGTATTCTAGACCTCTGAAAAGAATGCGCACATTGCATTTGCCTTCCTCACCACCAACTCAACCTCCAAATTAATCTTTAGAGTGTTGTGCACAATGACACCAAAGTCCCTTTGCCTCTCAGAGTTTTGGATTTTCTCACCTTTTAGAAAATCATCTTCACATTTATCACCACTACCAAAATGCATGACAATGCATTTTCCAACATTATATTTCATTTGCCACTTCCTTGCCCTTTTTCCTCATCTAAGTGCTTCTGCATCCTATCTGTTTCCTCAACACTACCTGCCCCTCCACCAATCTTCATATCATCTACAAACATGGCAACAAATCCATCTCTATTTCATCATCAAATAATGTATTTTCAGCAAAAAAGTAGTGGTCCCAACACCAATCCCTACGGAATACCATTAGTCACTGGCAGTCATCCAGACAATGATAATTTTATTCCCACTTGCTGCATCCCTGTTCTTATCAGATACCTTTTCAACTCAGTGATTATTAATGTTTCTCTTATCTTACCCATGATACACATTAAGCTTACTGGTAAGTAGTTAGAAGAGTCAGTGCTGTCACCCCTCTTATATACCAGGAAGATTTTAGCCCATTTCAAGTCCTTACAGACTTCATCAACCTTCAGAGTTTTGAACAATTCTTGTTATGTGTTTGTACTTTTAATCATTGTCTTCTTTAAGTACCCTTGGATATATGTTGTCCGACACTGAGATCTATTGACTTTCAACCTTTTCATCTGAAGTAGGACCTTACTAACTAAGATCTCTGAATCAGCCTAACCAACTTGATCTTTGCAGTTGAACACTTCAGCAAAATAAGAGTTAAGAGTATCCACTATATCCACCTCTGCATAATTTATCACCCTACTGTTATTACTAATACACTTAACTTTCCACTTAATATTTCTTTTATGACAGAAATATTGACAAAACATCTTGGTCAATCTTAATATTATCAGCAATATCCTCCTCAACCTGTCTTTCGCAATCTAAATTTCCCACTTGAAAATTGCTGTCATATTTTAATATGCCCTGTGGTTAATACGTATTTCCACCTTTTTTCTGAATTCCTTACTTAGCTCTGTTTTTTTTCAATATTTTATATATCTTTGTAAATCCATGTAACTGATCTATTGTTTTTTTTTGCATCTCCTAGCCTTGGGTATGAACAGTTCCTGCACTGCATGTAGTAACTATTTAAATCGATGCCGTTGTCCATCAATTGACACAATGTCAAGCACTTTCTTACAGTTTGCCTTCTAAGGTCTTTGCCACATCTGCACAAACTTTGTCTTTGTGAAATTCATTGTAAGGGTTTTCATTTTTACTGATATCCTCCCCCAAAGTACTTCAAGACAAACAATTTATGATCACCTGTTCCTGAAGGCTCAGTAACTTCTGTACGCAGAATTTTCCCTTGAATGTTGCAGAATATCAGATCTAGACAGGCAGCCCCTATTGTTGGTGTATTAGCATACTGGGTGAAAAAATAATGTAGTGTGTTGTGGTCGTACAAGTTGAAACACTAACAAAATGCAGAACAATGTATAACAGCTGCAGAGAAAGAAAACCATAAGGTGCAAGATCATTATGTTCCAGATTGTGAGGCCAATAGCTCATCATATAGCACCAGTCTCATAACAATGCAATAAACATTGTCATTAAGCCCCGTGGTACATGCTTTCAGGGTGATTTCTTAATTATTCCTGTGTCTTTGCAATGTAATTCAGTCCATGGCCATGAACTCCAGCATCCTCTGGGAAGGACATAACTCTCATGGATATGGCCCTGACCCTGACCATGGTAACTCTCCTGTCTCACATTGTCTCTTTTTTCAGTTACTCATGTACACAAATGACAGTATCTTACAGTCAGTGAACACACCATTCAGCTTGCCTTTGGTGTCTGGAAGGAAACAGGTGGGGTCACCTTCTATTTACACCAGCCAAAACTTGGCCTCTGGGCCTAATCTCTGTGATCTTCAATGTCTAGAGCATACAGTGTCTAAGCAAGTTTCTCAGACAGTCAGCCTGAGTGCAAGAATACTTTTCCGAAACTTTTGCCTGTACCTGATTCTACAAATTTCTAAACGAGATGAGGAACCCCTGGTGGTTCTCCTGTGGCAGGGAAGGGTAAAGTCGGGCAGTGTAATACTGACAGTTTACTCACTAGTTAGTGGAGACAGGCAGGAGATACTGTGGCCACAGAAGAGACACAAGGATGGTGTGTTGCCTCATGGGTGCTAGTGTTCAGGGTGTAAAGGTGCAGCTGCAGGATATTGTCAAGGGGAAGAGTGAAAATCCAGATCCTGGTGCAAATTGGCACCAATATCTCGTCAAATGAGATGAGATCCTACATATTGAGTATATAAAATTAAGAAAGAGGCTTCTTTCTTTCTGACAGCCATGTACACATCAGACTGTACTTTGTGGTCAATGAACACACCATCCAACTTGCCTTTGGTCACTGAAAGGAATCCGGTGCAGTTAGAAATAAGGTATAATTCCAGTTCCATTCAGAGCTTCTCCCCAGACTCAGGTCCGAACACAGTAGCAGCACCACAGTTTGTGAGTATAATCACATTTCCATTAAAATATCCCACTCAGCCAAAATTTGACAACTCCACTGGTCCTGGGATCATTGAGAGTTGCTCCTGGAATCAGGCAATGGCTCAAGCTGCTCTTCATCCTTGACCAAACTTGAACTCCGTCTCTGCAGGACATATTAGTCATGGATATGGCCCAGACCCTATCTATGGTAACTCCCCTGTCCCATATCGCCTCTTTCCTCCTGTCTTTCCTCATGTACACAAAGGACTATGTCACGGCCAGTGAATGCACCATGCAGCTCGCCTTTGGTCTCTGGAAGAAAACCGGCATGGTCACTTTCTATTTGGCAGCCAGATCGAGTCCACAAACACTTTTGGTAACTTTTACATGCACCTGATTCCATTAATTTCTTTAAGTTCAAAATGAGATGAAGAAACCCTGGTGGTTCCCCTGTGGCAGGGAAGGGTAAAGTCAGGCAGTGCATGAGTGATATGGGACTTGATATTGAGGGGTACAAACAGAAGATATGGTGGCCGCAAAAGAGACTCCAGGATGATGTGTTGCCTCTGGGTGCTTGGGTCCAGATGTATCAGAGCAGGTCCAGGATACTCCCAAGGGGAAGGATGAACAGCCAGATGTCGTGGTACACATTGGCACCAATGTCATTGTCAAAAAAGTGGAAGAGGTTCTGCAGACTGAATATAAAGAGTTAAGATAGAGGATGAAGAGAAGGACCTCCAAGGTAGTCATTTCTGGATTACTTCCAGTGCCATGGGTTTGTACATGTAGGAATAGGATGATAGCACAAATGAATGAAGAACAGAGGAGATGATGCAGGGGGCAGTGTTTCAAGCTTGGATCACTGGAACCTTTTTCTGGGCAAGTGGTGACCTTTCGAAGATTGAACTGCTGCACCTGAACTGGAGGGGAAGTCATGTGGTGACTGGAAGGTTTGCTAATGCTACTCAGGAGGGTTTAAACTCGTTTTGCAGGGGGCAGGGAATCGGAACATCAGTTCAGTCAGTGAAGGATTAGACACGAAGGTAGACATCAGTGAAAGTATGGACAGCCAAAGTCAAATTAACAGGTATGATGAGACATATAGTTTAAATGGTGTGCATTTGAATTCCAGGAACATTATGGCTAAAGGTGATGAACACCAAACATGAATCAGTACATGGAACTGTAATATTGTGTCCATTACAGAGACTTGGTTGATAAATTGTCAGGGATGTGTGATTAATCTACCAGGTTTTTGAAGTTTTTGAAAAGCTAGAGAGGAGGTAAAAGAGTTGTGAGTTTGACTACTAATGAGGGACAAATTCACAGCTGCACACAGGGGAAACACAGTGCAGTGTTCAGACACAGAGTCTATTTGAAGAGAACTGAAGAACAGGATGTGTGCTATCAAATGAATGGGATTGTACTGCTACCTGGTGTTGGGTAATCAGTCTATTCAGGTAACTGAACACTCAGTGGGTGATCAGCGAGGTGACTGAGACCACAACTCCGTCACTTTGAAGATAGCTATAGATAAGGATGGGATATCTTTAAATAGGAAAAGGGCAAATTAAGAGGGCATCAGGCTGGAACTAAGAAGGGTTGATCGGAAATAACTGTTATTCTGGTAAATCCACATCAGACTGGGAGAGTGCTTAAAGATTAATTGCACAGAGTACAAGAAATGTATCTTCCTGTTAGAATGAAGGACAGGAATGGAAATAGAAAAGAAACTTGGATGCCCACAGAAGTGTAGTATTTTGTCAAGAATAAAAAGGAAAAGGTACGTCAAGCTTTGGAAGTTAGGATCAAATTAAGTTGTAATCAAATTAAGGTTATACAGAAATGAAAACTAAAAAAGGAGTTTTTGAAAGCCGAGTGGGGCCATGAAAGGTCCTTGGCAAGTAGAATTAAGGTGAATCCCAAGGCACTCTATACATATATCAAGACAAGAGGCTAACTGGGGAGAGAGTAGGATCCCTCAAGGATAAAGCAGAACATTTGCTTGGATCCAGAGAATATGAGTGAAATACATAATAAGTACTTTGCTTCAGTGTTTACCAAAGGGAAAAATGTGGAACAGTAGACAGTGCTGCCTGTATAAATATGTTAGGTAGTTTGGAAGTTGAGGAGGAGGAAGAATTGGGTCTCCTAATTAGTATTGTTAATAACATCCTGTGGCTTGGTGGGGTTTACACCAGGATTTTGAGTGAAGCAAGAGATGAGATTGCGTTGCCCTTGACCAATAGCTTCACACCTTTCCTAAGCACAGACGAATACCCAGAGGAAGGGCGAGTGGTGAATGTTTAACCTGTATGTAAAAAGGGAACAAGGGAAAATTCAGAGAACTGTATACCGGTTGGTCTCATATCAGTTGTACAAAAATTGCCGGGGAAATTTCTTTGAGATTTTGGATCTTCGAGATATGAGCTTTTGGAAGGTCTTGTGAAGGTTCCATCTTCACAACCTGATTCTGACAAATTGACGAAAGGCATAGATGAAGGTAGAGCTGATGATGTCTTCTACATGGATTTTACTAAAGCATTTAACAAAGTCCCTCTTGATTAAATAAAGTGTTTCAACAGACTTATTCGAGCTGGAGGTCTGTAATTTATGGCATTCTGCAGGGATCTGAGCTGGGACCTCAGCTATTTGTGAAATATTAAAATGACCGGGATGAAAATGTAGATGGGTGGTTTAATAAGTTTTTGAATGATACCAAGAGTGGTGCAATTGTGGATAGTGAAGAAGACTGGCAAAGAATACATCTCAATGTAGACTATTCTCAGATAAGGACAGTGAAATGGCGGATGGAGCTGAACACAAATAAATGTCAAGTGCTGCGCCTTGGTAGGCCAAAAGGAAGTTGTAAAGGGTTAAGGGGAAGACCGTTAAAAGTGCTGCTGAGCAGAGAGTTTGAGGTCCAAGCCTACAGCTCTTTGAAAATGAATATGTAGGTCAATTTGCAGTTAAGATGCTTATCAAATGCTTGTTCTTATGAGCTGAGTTATTGAGCACAAAGTTCAAGAGGTGATGCTGCAGCATTAGAAAGACTCCCATTAGGCCACATCTCCAATACTGCATATAGTTCTGGTTGACTCAGCATAGGAAGGATTTTGAAGTATTGGAGAATGAGCAGAAGAAGTTTACCAGAATGCTTTCTGGTTGAAAGGGGTGTGCTAACACCAATGTTCTGACACACTTGGGCTGTTTTCTTTGGAGCACCAGAGGCTGAGGGGAGATCAGGTAGAGGTTTATAACATTATGCAAGGCACAGATTGAGTCGATATGGAGCAACTTTATCACATGATAGAAATGTCCATTACATTGAAGGTGAGGGGGGTAGTTTGAAAGGAGGTGTGATTGGTATGTTATTTACTCAGAGTGCCAGAGCAGTGGAGTTAAATACACTCTGTTTAAAAAAAATACAACAAGTTCAGATAGGTACATGAACATGAAGAGGATGGAGGGAGATGGACTTTGTGTTGCTCAGAAGGATTAGTTTTTGGGGGTTTACCGATTTACTTTTCAGATTGTTTGGAATGCTATTACAGGCCAAATGGTCTGTTGTGGTGCTGTACTGTTCACCGATTTGTTCTATATACTGGGAACCAGTATGACAGAGCTGAGGGTGACCCAGCAGGTTTACATGCAGATGATAAGTGTACCATAACTGTAAGGAAGAGCAAGCCAATAATTGCACAAAAATTAAAACGGGGCAAAGAGTTAAATTGTACCACAGAGGCAATGTTTAAAAAGACAAAGAATACAGGACTGAAGGACTGCATGTTGTCTGCTAAATGCTAGATCTGTGGGATTCAACTCTGGTGACCTGAAAACCAAGTATGATTTGCAGAGGGCTAGTTCAAGGGTGAAGCGACAAATTTGAATGAGGTTCGCAGTGACATCAGATATACGACAATTCAGGCAGTGTTTGCAAGACATTGTTACATGGTGGGGGGGGGGGGGTCAAGGTTGCTCGAGAAGGACCCAAATGCAGGACACAAACACATTTGTCAGGTTCACAAATAGAGTTTATTACTCTTTACATGGAGAACCGTGATGCAAGGATAGAATACAGACCTTGGACGCCAGGACTTGGAACCGGGAACGCCGCGGCCAGGACTTGATACTCTAACACAGGACACGAAACACTGAGCCGGGACTCCGCCTTAAGACACCAGGCATGAAGCCGGAACTCTAACACCGGGGTCAGGACCCTTCTAGGGTACAGGGCTAGAACCCTTCTTTAGACAGGACATGGATACGGAGACCACACAAGACAGTCCATGTGAGTAGCGCGGGGGTCGGCAACCCGCGGCTCCGGAGCCACATGTGGCTCTTTTACGTCTGTGCTGCGGCTCCCTGTTGCTTTGGGAAATAATTGGTCAGTATTTAATTAAAATGTATTTTATGTTAGTTTGTTAGTTTTTGAAATGTAATTCTAAATTTGAAGATTATGGTGATCTTGTACAATCTAAATAAGACGTTGTGGCGGCCCATTTCCTGACACATCCGAACCGGCTCACAATTAGCCAGCGTTCAGGCTGAGGGAGATAGCCTACGGGGGTTTGTGAGTACGTGTCTTTTGCAGCATCCGCGCCCATGGGGGGGGCGGGTTGAGGGAGGCTTAAAAGCAAGGCTGTTTAGTTCGAATAAAGCTATCTTTGACTGCAGTTTACTGACTGCGTGTAGCACACCGCTACAACGTGTTTTTATCGCTGGCTGTCCAGAGGGGAGGTGCTGAAACGCTTTGTCGCGTGTCTGGAAGAAGTGAAAACTTTCCTGGGCAGCAAAGGGCTCACCTTTCCTAAGCTGGAACAGCCAGAGTGGCTGGAAAAGCTACACTTCATGGTAGACATGACAACGCACCTGAACACGCTGAACACAGCTCTTTAGGGGAAAGGACGTACAGCCCTACACATGTTGGAGGATGTTTTGGCATTCGAGCGCAAGTTGACAGTGCTTGCCAGAGATTTACAGAAAGGCACATTGTCTCACTTCCCCAATTTGAGAGAGTTCAAACAAGGCCACGACATGATAAATTCGGAGTATTTACATTCTGCAATCATCGCAATGCAAACATCGTTTGGGAAACGCTTCTGTGAGTTCAGAGAGGAAAAAAACACATTATCCTTCCCGGTCACTCCCCTAAGCATCGATCCATCCCTACTGAATACGACTGCATTGTCAGGTGTGAGTCAACCTGACCAAGTATGATAAATATTTTAATTGCCTATTATTTTACGTATATTCATATGTTTTCATTGTTCAGTGAAATAGTCCTTTTATTTTTCATGTTGACAGCTGGCTGACGTTATTTTTGGTTTGCTGCTGGCGGAAAATTTAAGTTTGGCGTTTTTCATAAATACAAGAAGGACTCAAATAGACGTTGAGTATTTTACTTAAAAGTAACCTTCAACCCAACGTCTTTTTTTCGGAGTTCAAAATGTTTTTGTTGCATGCAGAAATGTAATTTCATTTTCTCTGCAGGAATTCATCAATTTCATAAATGCAACGCATTATAGTTTGTTTATACATAGCATAAAGGCAAAACAAAACGTTGTATGCAGTGTTATTTCATTTTAAATGTCAAACGGGTTTTGTGGCTCCCAGTGTTTTCTTTTCTGTGGGAAACGGGTCCAAGTGGCTCTTTCAGTGGTAAAGGTTGCTGACCCCTGGAGTAGCGGCAAACGGCCTGCCTACTGCGCTGGATACACGACGACAAAACAACGGACGGTTCTATCACTGGACCCAAGATTTTTCCAAGTTATGGGAGCTTTTAACTCACCCTAGCGGGTTAACCTTGCCCAGACCCATTCTGGCAAGGGAAGGGGAATTGCTGATAATTGCTGCGGGAGGAGTCTTGGCTTGTTCTGGCGAGAAACTTCGTTGGCTCCAGCTAGATGAGTTTAGCTCGCTATGACTTCACTAACACTCCATAGTACTCTCGCACCGAACGGCTGAATCCAGGGGCTTATAAACTGCCGGTTCGGTCGAGAGTAAATTACCTTAATCACCAAGCTCAAGGGACACGTGAAACAGGGAATTAAAGGAGAACAAAGAGTCAATGGCCCGGATCATAACACAACCTAGATAAATTTAAAGGGAAACCGATCTGCACCATGACAGACATTACATCCTGCAATGCGAAACCCAATAGCATGAATGGCAGTGAAGCTTCACTACCAGATGAACTCAACGCCTTCTGTTCCTGCTTTGAAAAGGAGAAGTTCTCTGCTGCATCTCACGACCCAGTGAACTGTCTCAGAGACTGATGTTAGGCTCTCTTTAAAGTGAGTGAACCCTCGCAAGATGAAAGGATCCGAGGGAGTACCTGGTAAGACTCGGAAAACCTATGCCAACCAGTTCACGGGAGCTTTCAAGGACATTTTCAACCTCTCACTGTTACAGGCAGAAGTTGCCACTTGTTTCAAAAAGGAAACATTTATAGCAGTGCCTAAGAAGAATAATCTGAGCAACCTTAATGATTATTGCTCGGTAGCAGTAACGTCTACAGTACTGAAATGTTTTGAGAGGTTGCTCATGACCAAACTGAACTCCTGTCTCAGTAAGGATCTGGATCCATTGCAGTTTGCCTTTGCCACAGTACAGCAACGGCAAATGCAATCTCAATGGCATTTCACACGGCTTTAGACCACCTGAACAATACAAACACCTGTGTCAAGATGCAGTTCATCGACTAATGCTCAGAATTTAATACCATTATTCCCATAATTCTGACTGAGAAGTTGCAGAACCTGGGATTCTGTACCTCTCTCTGCACTGGGATCCTCAACTTCCTAACTGGAAGACCACAATCTGTGTGAATTGGTTATAACGTCTCCTTCTCACTGACAATCAACACTGGTGCCCCTCAGTGGTGTGTGCTTAGCTCACTGCTCTACTTTGTATATACCCATGTTTGTGTGTCTAGGCATAGCTGAGATACCATCAATAAATTTGCTGATGATACAACTATTGTTGAAAGAATCTCAGGTGTTGACAAAAGTGCGTGCAAGAGTCAAATATGCTAACTAGTGGAGTGGTGTCACAGCAAAAACCTGGCACTCATCGGCAGTAAGATGAAAGAGCTGATTGTGGTCTTCCAGAAGTGTAAGACGAAGGAACACATACCAATCTTCATAGGTGGAGCAAGTAAGCAGTTTCAAGTTCATGCACGTCAAGATCTCTGAGGACCTAACCTGGTCCCAACATATCAATGTATTTATAAAGAAAGGAAGGTAACAGCTATACCTCATTAGGATTTGAAGAAATGTGTTACGTCAACAAAAACACTCAAAAAACTTATATAGATGTACCATGGGGAGCATTACTACAGGCTACATCACTGTCTGGAATGGGGGTGTTACTGCACAGGTCTGAAAGAAATTGCAGAGGTTTGTAAATTTAGTTGGCCCCATCTTGGGTACTAGTCAGGACACCTTCAAGCAGCATTGTCTCAGAAAGGCTGTGTCCATTATTTAAGACCACCAGCACAATGGGCATGCCCATTTCTCAATTTTCCCATCAGGTAGGAGGTACAGAAACCTAATGGCACACACTCAGCGGTTCATAAACAGCTACACCCCCTCTGCCATCCAATTCCTAAATGGATATTGAACCATTGGACTATACCTCATTGTTTAATACAGAGCTTTTCATTTTTTACATGATTTTAATCTATTCAATATATGTATAGTGTAATTGATTTACTTATTATTATTATTTTATTTTTTTCTTCTATATTATATATTGCATTGAACTGCTACTGCTATGAAACAAATCTAACATCACATGCCGGTGATAAGAAACCTGATTCTGATTCCGATAATAAAGATAATGACACAATTGTAGTGGGGAAGTTCAATATACAAGGGGATCAGGAAAATCAGGTTGATGTCGAATTACAAGAGAATGAATTTGTTGAATGTCTACTAGATGGCTTTTTAGAGCAACTTGTGCTTGAGCCTGCTCGGGAAAAGGCTATCTTTAGATCAGGTGTTATATAATAGTCTTGATCTGACAAGGGAGCATCATGTAAAGGAATCCTTAGAAGGCTGTGATCATAATATGATTGAATCCATACTGCAATTTGAGAGGATAAAGCATAACTCCAATATATCCTTACCTTAATGGAATAAATGGATTAACAAAGGCATGAAAGAGGACCTTGCCCAGGTGGATTGGAGGAAGATCCCAAATGGATCCATCAGGCAAAAGCAGCCTGGATTCAGCAAAGGCTGGTCCTCCTGTACTGGGATCTCTGCTGGGGCAGATGTGACCAGTAAAATTAAGTCAGCTGCACCTGAGATAAGTGGGTCAAATATGGGCAGACTTGTTCATGGATCACAGGGAGGATTGAACTTAATGTATCAGTGGGTTGGGATCCAAAGCAGTAGTGTGGCAGATGATAGCCCCTTCCTCTGACATACTAATGGTTCTTGAATAAGCTTTCTGCTGTGTTTAGTGCCAAGGCTGGCTTTAGACGTGCTCCGCACAGATGTGTCGTGCCAGCTTGATGTCTTTAGGCATGATGGTGACTTGCTTGGCAAGGCCGGGGCACAGATTAGTGTCCTTAAAGAACCCCTCCAGCTAAATCTTGCTGGAGTCCTGCAGGGCCCTGACGACCAACCTCTGGAAGCACAGATCAGTTTTGAAAGCTGAGCGATCACCCACACCAGGCATTGGAAAGTTGACAATTGAGTTGTAGAGGGAGGTACAGAGCTATTTGATCGGGACCGTAGGAGTGATCCAAGTCTGCTATTGAGATTGCATTTACCCTAGATCTATTGTGGTAATAGGCAAACTTCAATGGTTCCAGGTCCTTTCTGAAACTAGCGTTAATTCTAGCCAAGGCCAACCTCTTAAAGCATTTCATCACCATAAATGTGAATGCCACTGGAAAATAGTCGTTGAAGCAGCACACACTGATCTGCTTAGGCACTGGTGCAATTGCTGCCCTTTTGAAGCACTTTGGTAATTCTGACAGTAGCAGTGAGAGATTGAAAATGTCTTTTAACACTTCCTGTTGGCACAGGTTTTCATAACTTTACCAGGTATACTATCAGGCCATGCTGCCTTGCTAGGGTTCACTCTCTTGAAAGACAGCCTGATGTCAGTACCTGACTGTTCAACATGTAAGACCTATCCTATTTTGTTTTCACAACGTGCAACATCTCACACTTGTCTGCATTAAATATCAACGACCATTTTTCCAGCTGCTCCAGATCCCACTGCAAGCTTTGAGCATCTTCCTCACTGCCCATTACACCCGCAATCATGATTGCATCCGCAAAACTGCTGTTCCAGTTTACCTTTCTTCCAGCTCTTTGATATTGATGACAAACAATGGACCTAGCACCAATCCCTATGGCACACCACGAATCACAGTCATCCAGTTAGAGACAATCATCTATAACCACTCTCTGTCTTCTTCCTCAAACCCAACGTCTAATCCATTTTATTACCTGATCTTGATGGAACCTTCTTGACCAACCTCCTATGTGGGACCTTGCCAAAGGCCTTGCTAAAGTGCATGTAGACTACATCCACTGCCTTGCCTTCATCAACCTTCCTGTTAACTTCCTCAAAAAAAAACTGTACAAGATTGTTTAGTCATGAGGTACCATAGACAAAACCATATTAACTATCCCAAATCAGTTCCTGTCTATCCAAATAGCTATGACTAATTAGAATACCTTCCAAAAATCTTCCCACGACTGATGTTAGGTTCACTGGCCTATCATTTCATGGCTAGTTCTTAGACTCTTTCTTGAACAACAGTACGAGGTTAACTACTTTCCAATCCTCCAGCCCCTCACCCGTGGATAAGGAGGTTTTGCCTCCC
This sequence comes from Hypanus sabinus, assembly GCF_030144855.1. Taxonomy (NCBI): domain Eukaryota; kingdom Metazoa; phylum Chordata; class Chondrichthyes; order Myliobatiformes; family Dasyatidae; genus Hypanus; species Hypanus sabinus. The sequence goes on along the minus strand of NC_082716.1, from coordinate 114,519,877 downwards.
ACAAGGTCTGTGGGACCAACTTTATGGGCCAGTAGATTTCTTCACCCTAAGGCAGAAAAATTCTCTTCTATGATCTGTATAGGGTCCATGACCTTGCTGTAGCATTGTCTCACACATGTAACCGTCTCATAAGGATTTACAGCTGAACAAAATCCATCTCTCACAACCCTTGTGGCTCCACATATAGATTACCACTCTGATCTTTCAGAGGACAAATCTTGTCCCTTGCTATCCTTTTGCTCTTAATATATCTGTATAAATGCTTTCGATTTGCCTTCACCTTTTCTGCGACATCAAACACGTTTTCTTTTCACCCTGCTGATTTCCTTCTTACGTCTTCTCCTGCATTTCTTCAACACCTCAAGTAACCCTTTTGTTCTTGCCTGTTGAGATCTACTATATACTGTGCATCTGTCATTTTCTTAATCCAGTCTCAATTTCTCTTGAAAACCAAGGGCCAAGGTTCAACCAGTTACCCTTGCCTTTTATTCTGAAAGGAACATACAAATTTTGTACTCCCAAAATTTCACTTTTGAAATCCTCCCACTTACAAATCACACCTTTCCCAGAAAATAACCTATCCCAATCCACACTTGCCAGATCCTTCTGGTACCTTAAAATTGGCCTTCTTCCAATTTAGAATGTCAGTCTGAGGCCCTGACCTATCCTCTTCTATAATTACATTGAAACTAAAGGTATTATGATCACAAGATCCAAAGTGTTCCCCTACACAATCTTCTGGGACCTGCCCTGTTTCATTGCCTCATTGGAGATCTGGTATCATTCTCTCTCCAGTTGGAATTTCTGTGTACTGAATAAGGAAACTTCCATGAGCACATTTGACAAACTCTTCCCATCCAGCTCTTTTACAATATGGAAGTCACGTTCAATATGTGGAACGTTGAAATCACACCATATCACAACCTTAATTTTCTTGTAACAATCTGTGATCACTCTACAAGTTTACTCTGCTAAATGCCACAGACTGTTTGGTGGTTTATAATATAATCCCATACCTTTCTTAATTCTTCAGCTTTACCCATAAAGCTTCATGAGGTAAGCTCTCCAGTCTACCTTGACTGAGCACTGCCGTGACATTGTTCCTGACTAGTAATGCCCACTTTAATCCCTTCTGCTGTATGACATCTAAAACAATAGAACCTTGGAACACTGACCTGCCAGTCAGGCCCCTCCTGCAATCAAGCCTCACTAATGAGCTGTTGTGTGCGGGGGCAGCAGGCTGAGGATAGCGGACACCAACAGAATCAACAAACTCATTCGTAAAGCCAGTGATGTTGTGGGGGTGGTACTGGACTCTCTGACAGTGGTGTCTGAGAAGAAGATGCTGTCCAACTTGCATGCCATCTTGGACAATGACTCCAATCCACTCCATGAAGTACTGGTTAGGCACAGAAGTACATTCAGCCAAAGACTCATTCCACCGAGATGTAACACTGAGCATCATAGGAAGTCATTCCTACCTGTGGCCATCAAACTTTACAACTCCTTCCTCGGAGTGTCAGACACCCTGAGCCAATAGGCTTGTCCTGGACTTATTTCCACTTGGCATGATTAACTTATTATTGTTTAATTATTTATGGTTTTATATTGCTATATTTCTTCACTATTCTTGGTTGGTGCGGCTGTAACGAAACCCAATTTCACTCGGGAACAATAAAGTATGTCTGTCTGTCTGTCTGTCTGTCTAATGTCATAATTCCACATTTAATCAATGCCCTGACCTCATCTGTCTTTCCTACTATATTCCTTGTATTGAAATATATGCAGCTCAGGACATTAGTCCTACCCTGCTCAAGTTTTGATTCCTGACTTTGGAACAACAACTTTTCCCACAACCACTCCACTATCTATTTTGGTGCTCTGGTTCCCATCTCCTTGAAACTCTCGTTTAAACCAACACCCCTAGTAAACCTTCCCACTAGTATATTAGTCCCCCTCTAGTTCAGGTGCAAACCGTTCCTTCTGTACAGGCTCCACATTTCCTTGAAAAGAGTCCTGTGAGCCAGAAATCTGAAGCCCTCCCTCCTGCACCAACTCCTGAGCCTCCTTGAACTGTATGATCTTCCTATTTCTGACTTCACTAGCATGTAGCATAGGCTCACAGGTAGCAATCCTGAAAATCATAACCCTGTGGATCTTGTGTTTTACTTAGCACCTAACTCCCTCAACTCACTTTGCAGTATATTGTCAGTCACCCTAACTACGTCATTGGTCCACAAGTGAATCATAACCTGAGGCTGCTCACCCTCCCACTTCACAATGCTATGAAATCAATCTGAGATGTCTGATCCTGGCAACTGGGAGGCAGCAACCCTCTGGGGGGTCTTGTTCTCATTCACAGAAACTCCCTTCTGTTCCTCTAGCCAATGAATCCCTGTCACTCCACCTGACCTCTTCTCCCCACTTCCCTCCTGAACCACAGAGCCAGACTCAATGCCAGAGACCTGACCCATGTGGCCCATGGTATTCCAAAGTGGTATACGTGTTGTTGACGGGAACAACCACAGGGGAACACTGCACTGCCTTCCTATTCACTTTCCCCCTCCTGACAATCATCCTGCACCTTGGGTTACTTACTTCTGCCATGTCCTGTCTATCAACACCTCAGTTTCTTTAGGCATCCAGAGTTCATCCAGTTCAATCTCCCACTCCTCAGCATGGCCTGATAAAAGTTTCAACTGTTTGCCTTCTTGCAAGAGTAGTCATCAAGGACACTGGATGTCTCCATTTCTTCCCACAACCAGCAAGAGAAGCATTCTAGTATTTTCTTTGGCATCTTCTCTGCTCTGAATGTGTAACAAGAAAGAAATAAAGAAAAATAAATCTACCTACGGCCCACCCCTCTCCAAAGAGCCAGAGCCTCAACTCCCCACTCCAATTCCCACTTATGCAATGACCACTCTGATTAAACCCAACTTACTTGTATTGAATCTTGCCAAGTTCTTTATTATGGACAATAAAATGCCTCCTTGGGAGTTGTGACATGCAAAATGCTCTCTTTGTTAAAACTCACTCTCCTTTTACTCAGTCTGATGACTGTTCAAAACTGTGGCGTGCAAAATTGTGAACTGCAAGAAACTACAATACACACCAAAACTGTTCTACAAAAGCACAGACCGATAAGAAAACAAACGTAACACTGTATAACAAACATGAGAATTCCCTAACTGAGAGGGATGGGGATAATGAATGACTGCAGAAATTTGAAGAGAAGGAAGATAAAATTTTTGTAGGATCAGAGAAATAAGACCAAGTGGGACTGACATACAAGAAGAGTTGAGGCTGATGGTAGATCAGCCTTTATATAGAATTGTGGGTCAGGGACTAAGAGAGGACACACTAGGGGGTTCATCCAGTGAAACAATATCAGTAGTAGAAGAGAGTGTAAGAGAGAGTCATTCATAAATAGGGTTATACCACAGATTTCCCAAATGCCAGCAGGAGATAAAGGAACAGAAATGTAGCAGGTAATGAAAGATGGAAAAGCAAAAGAGTAGTTTTAGTGGGTGAATTTACTTTCCCCTGTGTTGACTGGGACTCCTTTAGAGTCAGAGGCTTAGATTGTTGAAGAGCTTGTTGGAAGTATCAAAGTCTGTTTCTTAACACAGAAGTGGATATTTCTTCAGTGGTTTGAACGGGGCATGACTGCGCATGGAAGTTGGACAGTGGGAACAGAGGGAAGTGTTTAAAACAAGAAAGATTTACAGAGCGGATCAACCGAGTAGTGGGAGACAGAGTGGGAGGCTATAGCTCTTTCATTTCCAAATTTTTAATTAAATTTCATATACACAAATACAGAATTCATAAGGATACTTATTATAAATCAAAATAAGATAGCACAAAATGCACTGTATATACTGTAAATCACACTGATACAATGATGGTATTCCATATTCATGATCAATCAAATAAAATAAATTGAATGATGAAATACAATAGTATGGTTAATTATATTATAAAAAAATCTACACCCTCTACCAAGACAAAGCTGGTTTAAAAAAGAGAGAGAGAAAAATAGTAATTTACCATATAGTGTTTTATAATAATAGCCCAGATATATATTTTAATAACAATTCAAAGACTTTTAAAATAATTCAGAAAGGGTCTCCATAACGTTTGAAAATCTTGGTTATAATCAGAAATCGAACAACGAATCTTCTCTAGATTTAAACTTGACATAACATTACATAACCATTGATCATTGGGGGGGGGGGAAGGCAACCTCCTTCCAGTTAAGCAAGATCGTCCTTCTAGCCACGAGAGAAATAAAAGCCAGTACCCGAGAATGAGAAGGCTCCAAAATTATAACTCTTTACTCAACAATACAAGATAGGGCAGTCAAAGGATTGAGTTTAAAACTAACTTTAAAAAGTACAGAAAAAGTTTGGAATACATCTTTCCAATATTTTTCAAGGCTCAAACATGACCAAAACATATGAATTACTGAAGCTTCTCCATTGTTACATCTGTCACAATAAGGAGATATATTTGCAATATAATGAGAGAGCTTGTCTCTAGACATATGAACCCTATGTACTACTTTAAACTGTAGGAGGGAATGATGCCCAAAATGATGAAGAATTAACCATTTGGAAAATAACCCTCCAGGTCTCATTAGATAATGAAGTCTGAAAATCCTTTTCCCAATCTTTTTAAAAATTTTAATAAAGGAGCCATTCACAATCCCACCAACACACCATAAATATAAGATATTGAGCCATTTTCAAAAGGTTTCAAATTAAAAATTACATCTATTATGTTCTTATCTGAGCTAGTAGGAAATATATGTAGTTTAGGTCTCAAAAATCTCTGTAAATATTGAAAAAGTGGGTATTTGAAGGTTATATTTCACTGAAAGCTGCTCAAAAGAAGAACGATTCCCTACAACAAACCCATCCTGAAATTGTTTAATGCGTAATCTATCCCTTTCTCAAAAAAGCAGATCGGTCGTAGATGGTTTAAAAAATATACAAAATAGGACTGGAAAGAGAAAATCACAATAAACCGAAATGTTTTCTTAAACTGGAACCAGATCCTTAAAGTGTTTTTAACTACCAAAGTGTCAATTAATATATTTACAGACAAAGGAAGAGAGAATCCATGAAGAGAAATAATAGAAAATTTCATAACAGAATTGGCTTCGAAAAGGATCCATATTGGGCAATCCTTATGATTAATATAATATAACCAGAACATAAGATTTCGTATGTTAATTGCCCAATAATATAACCTAAAATTGGGTAAAGCAAGGCCACCATTCTTTTTGCTTTTTAGGTGGGCTTTATTTAATCGCAGTTTTCTGTTCTTCCATATATAGGAAGAAAGAATCAAATCTAGAGCATCAAAAAAGACAGGAATAAAAACAGGTACAGCTCATTTTAATAGAATTAATTCGACCATCAATGATAAAGAGAGAGGCGACCAATTAGAAAGTGCCTTTTACATATAATTCTTTCTTTCTTTTTCAATCTTTTTATTGAGTTTCATATATAAAAAAATAACATAACATAATATTGAATAGGTTATAAATACACCAGGCTTGAAGTTAAATTAGTAATAAGATATCAATATCTTATTGAAATACCAGCAAAAAAAATCATACAATAATCAGTCAAACCTGTATTGATTGTACATGAAAAAGGATAATCACAAAAAGAGAGAAAAAAATACAAGAAAAAATATATATTGAAAAAAAAACAATAAACCTAAACTAACATGGGCAATAATAATAGTTTATATGTACATGATAGTGTCAAAAACTCCGGAACTCCATACCAGAACAAGGATAAAAAGAGAAAAGGTCCGGAAGAGGTCAAATTAACTCATATGAAAATGTCGAATAAACGGTCCCCAAGTTTCTTCAAATTTAATTGATGGGTCAAAAATAGTACTTCTAATTTTTTCTAAGCTCAAACAAGAAATAGTTTGAGAGAACCACTGAAACGTGGTAGGAGGGTTTACTTCTTTCCAATTTTGTAATATAAACCTTCTAGCCATTAGAGTTGCAAAGGCGATCATTCGTCTAATTGAAGGGGAAAATCGACTACCATCCTCAATTTCCTCATTTGTGTGGCAAAATAAAAACCCCAGGTTAAGTAAAAAAACAGTTACAGAAACCTAAAAAAGATGGTGGTTTAGCTTTACCTAACTTTAGATTTTACTATTGGGCGAATAATATTCGAAACTTAATATACTGGAAACAAGATTTGGATTCACCATTATGCCCACAGTGGGTAAATTTGGAAAGAAATGATGCACAAGGATACTCTTTATTCTCCGTTCTTGGTTCTTCTCTTCCCGTTGATTTAGTCAAGATCAATAAACAGATATCTAACCCTATTGTCAAACACACATTACGAATTTGGTTTCAATTTCGTAAGTTTTTCACTCTGAGAAATTTTGTTCTTGATAGCCCTATCTTATTAAACTTTTTTTTAAACCCTCCTTAATAGATCAAGCCTTTAGCGTATGGAAAAGGAAAGGTATAACATGTTTTCGTGATCTTTTTTTTTAAGGTAGTCTGATGTCTTTTGACCAACTTTCTAACAAATTTAAGTTACCTAAAACTTATTTTTTTAGATATTTACAAATCAGAAACTTTTTATATAAAGTTTTACCATCCTTTCCCAATTCAACTCCGATGGATTTTTTAGATATGATTTTTACCTTGAATCCTTGTCAGAAGGGTTTAGTGGCTCTTATTTATAATATGATCATGAAGATACAACCAGAAACGTCAGGCAGAATTAAACAAGAGTGGGAAAAAGAGCTTCAATATACTATATCAACAGAAAAATGGGAAAAAATTCTACAAATGGTTAATTCTTCTTCTATATGTGCTAAACATGCTTTAATACAATTTAAGGTGGTACATAGAGCCCACATGCCTAAAGATAAGCTTGCTCGATTCTACTCCCATATTAACCCTCAATGTGACAGATGTCACTCAGAAGTTGCTTCATTGACCCACATGTTTTGGTCATGTCCCACCTTATATAACTATTGGAAGGACATATTTGCTATCATTTCCTCAGTTTGGAATATTGATTTACAACCCCATTTTCTCACTGCAATTTTTGGTATACCAATTGAGGATGGTACATATAATTCATTAAGATTAAAAAAAATTCTTTCAATAGACCTTTGTAATTCTTAGATATTGTTATGCCCAAATATGTAAATTGTTTTCTTACAATTTTAAAAGGAAGGTTAATATCGGTTAGTATCAAATTATCGAAAGGAAACAATTCAGTCTTACGTAAATTCAATTTATATCTTGAAAACTGACTAAAATTAGTCAGTAAACGAAACATAGAGGGTAAAGAAGTTGTAACATTGGATATAAAAAGCAATAGATCATCAGCATAAAACGAGACTTTATGAATAATACCTTTCCTTAAGATACCGGTGGTATCTTTAGACTCTCAACAGGCAATTCCTAAAGGTGCTAATACCAAATCAAAAATCAAAAGGCTCAGTGGACACCCTTGTCGGTTCCACGTTGGAGTTTACTTGGTTTGGAAATCTGAAAATTAGTAAGAACCCGAGCAGAGGGAGATAAAGAAAGTAATTTATTCCGATGAATAAAATTGGGCCCAAAATTAATTTTTTCTAGCTTTTAAATAGGTAATTCCTTTCAACTTGAGCAAAACCTTCTCTGCATCCAGAGAAATCACATATTCCGATATTTCCTTGAATGGAGAATGCATAACATTTAACAGTCATCGTATATCAAAATGCAAATATTGATTTTTAATAAATCCTGTCTAATCATTGGATATTATAGGAAGTATAATATTTTTGAGTCCATGGGACAAAACTTCAGATAGGATCTTAGCATCAACATTGATAAGTATTCAGTGGGATTTTTATTGTTTTTAAGAATAAGCGTAATGGAAGCTTCATAAAAAGACTATGGCAACCTACCCACCTTGAAGGACTCAGTAAGGGTAGAACATAAATAAGGTATAAGCAATGAAGGAAAAGCCTTATAAACTTCTCCAGAGAATTCGTCAGGTCCTGGAGATTTCCCAGAATGCAATGAACGTATAGCCTCAGTGATTTCCTCCTGAGAAATAGATTGATACAACTGCTTTCGATTATCAACCAAAAGTCCAGGAATATTTCATTGATCTACAAAATTGTTCATTGCAGTATTATCTTTAATAAAACCAGAACTATACAATTTGGAATAAAATTCTCTAAAAGTGTCATTTATTTCAAAATGGTCAGTTGTCATATCACCATCGGTTTTGCAAATATCTTTAATTTGCCGTTTATCTATAAAGGTCCAATTAATTAGCCAATAGTTTACCAGTTTTTTTTCCTTGTATATAGAATTGGCTTCTACCTTTTAAAAGCTGGCTGTCAATTGGTTATGTTATAAGAAGATCATATTTAGTTTTAATTTCAATACGTCTTTTGTATAGTTTGGGGTCATGTATCAAAGCATATTTCTAGTTTAATTGTTTTAATTGATTAACTGAATCAGTTCGCTCTTTATTAGCTTTTTTCTTAATATATGTAGTATAGGAGATAATTTGTCCTCTGATATATGCCTTAAAAGCGTCCCAACTGATAAGACTGGAAGTCTCTTCCAACGCATTTTCTTCAAAAAAAAAGAGTAATTTGATTCTTCAGAAATTTTAGAAAGTCCTTATCAGATAATAGAGTTGAATTAAAACGCAAGGATCTGTTCATATGAATGAAATCAGGAAGATTTAAAGATAGAAATACAGGAGAGTGGTCGGACACAGTTATTTCTTTATATTCAATGGTCGAACTAATGCAATCATTTGACTATCAATAAAAAAATAATCAATCCTAGTATAGGAATGATGGACATGAGAGAAGAATGAATGCTCCCTTTCTGCTGGATGAAGACAATGCAAGACATCAACAATATCACATTTCATTAGAAAGGATTGAAAAAATAAAGCTGATTTATTAGTTGTGGATAATTTAAGAGAAGGACAATCTAATACTCGATCTAGACAACAACTAAAATTTCCTTCCATCACTAAAGAATAAAAACTCAAATCTGGCAAGAATGAAAAGAAACACTCAAAAAATCCTGGGTCATCCACAATGGGGGCGTACACATTAGCAAATACAATTAATTTATTATCTAGTTTCCCTGACACTATGACAAATCGCCCATTAGGGTCAGAGGCAACTTTATTTTGAAAAATAATTGTATTATCTATAAAAATCGAGACTCCCTCGAGATTTTGCTTTGAATGAAGAATCAAATTGTAGAACCCTTTACTGATAAAAATGCATGCATTATCACAACTATGCACATGCATTTCTTGTAAAAAAAATAATGGGAGACTTTAACTTCTTAATATAAGCAAAGATCTTATTCCATTTCACAGGATGATATAACCCTTTCACATTAAAACTAAGTAAATTAATATTTTGCTTCATTTTAAATTCTAATTAACAGAAGAGTTAAGAGATCTGAGCATAAATTATTAGATCCAAAGGACCGATCATAAACTAAGGCAATCAAACAGAAAATTTGGATGGTTGCCCAACGCATCTGCCAGAAAAAAAAAGAAAAAAGAAACCACCCCTCCTCTTCCCCCTCCCAAAGCCAAAAAAGCCGGCCAAAGGACAGCCAGCATGCTAACCCTAAAGACAACTCTCCCCAAGGAATCCTGCTGGCAAAACTCTAAAACTCCAAAGGTTGTTGTGCTCCTACGCAGCCAAAACAGAGAAAAAACTTAGAACAAAAATCCAAAACATAAGAGGAATCATTTTAACAATTTCAAATGAAACATATAAAAAACCTCACAAAAAGAATAAAATAGTAAGAAATATCAAAGAAGATAACAAAAAACAAGATATGTAAATGGTCAAAACATATATTTATTAAAACCTTATCCTGTCCAACATTTAAAAGATAATTGTTCTTGTAAGAGATACAACACAATTAATCTTTCGCTTCCAAAAACTTCTGTGTGTGTTCAACCGATCCCAGCCATTTCCACTCACCATTTTTCAAAACGATTCTAAGACCTCTTTGTACTTAACACGTTCAGCCATAACCTCCGGTGTATAATCTTCAACTAATCTAATAATCTTCTCATTGAAATCAATCGTTCCAACTGGACGGGTATGTCGGATTAAAAGCTCTTTAGTATGAAATTCATGAAAACATAAAATGACCGACCTGGGGTGCTCTCCTGCCTTTGGTTTGGGGACCAGTGATCGATGGGCGCAAGACAACCTGGGCACAGACGGCAATAATTCAGGGAATAGCTGCTTCAAAAAGCTTGCAAAGAACTCCATGGTGTGGGAACCTTCAATTGATTCTTCAAGACCCAGTCTATGTAGATTGTTCCTTCTGTTTCTACTTTCTAGGTTGGTAATCTGCTTTTTTAATTTTTCATCAGATAATGGTAATTTTTTGCGAGCTTACTCATGTCTTATAAGTCCGCTTCCAGTAACAACCAAGCTTCTTTATTCTCTTTAATTCATTTTTCATGTCCGATTAATATTTGTTGAATAGTGTCCAAATTGATATTAAGATGTTGAAATTCCCAAGAGAGTTCTATTCTTTGCTTTTTAAGTAAATCACCAATTTCTTCCGAAGTAGTTGGAGAGTCATCTTCTTTCTCTTTTTCTTTTCCAGAGCCTATCGTCTTTCAGAAGGACATATTAGAGCAATATTAAGATATATAATAAAGTTTCAAAAAACTGGTAGGAAGTAAAGAGACAGGTAAGGTAGGAGCAAATGTAAAGAGATGTTACCCCATCAGCTGCCAGCAGGGCTCTCTAGAAAGCTATATCTCAAAGGGGCTTTGGTGATAAGGGGTCGAAGCCAGGTAGGTTACCTGTTTAAAATAAAGACAGAACGTATGTGTGTCAGGCCAGTTTTCTGTGCTCGGTGTCAGATGTGGGAGATCCTGTAGATTCTCAGCCTCCCGGACGACCAAATCTGCACCAGGTGTGTCGAGCTGCAGCTCCTTAGAGATCACATTAGGAAACTGGAGATGCGGCTCGATGACTTCCATCTGGTCAGGAAGAGAGAGCAGGTGATAGAGATGAGCTACAGTCAGGCACTCATTCCGGGACCCCAGGAAATAGAGAAGTGGGTAACATTCAGGAGATTGAAGGGCAAGAAGCAGGTGCCTGAGAGCACCCCAGTGGCTGTCCCCCTTAGCAATAAGTGTTCCTGCTTCAGTACTGTCTGGGGGGGAGGGGGACAGCCTACCTGGGGGAAGCAACAATGGTCGCTTCTCTGGCACAGATTCTGGTCCCGTGAATCAGAAGGGTAGGGATAGGAAGAGGATGGCAGCACTGATAGGGGCCAGTTAGAGGGCCAGATAGGCGATTCTGTGGATGCAGGTAAGAAACACTGATGTTAGTTTGCCTACCAGGTGCCAGGGTCCAGGATGTTTCTGATTGCGTCCACAATATCTTGAAGTGGAAGGAGAACAGCCAGAGGTCGTGGTACATATTGGTACCAGAGGCACAGGTAAGAAAAGGGAGGAGGTCTTGAAATAGACTACAGGAAGTTAGGAAAGAAGTTGAGAAGCAGGACTTCAAAGGTAATAATCGGGATTCCTTCCTGTTCCACGTGACATTGAGTATAGGAATAGAATGAGGTGGAGGATAAAGGCGTTGCTGAGGGATTGGAACAGGGGGCATAGATTCAGATTTATGGTTCATCGGGATCTCTTCTCAGGGACACATACGGAAGAAATGTGGCAAATGTTCAGGGGATATTTGCGTGGGGTTCTGAATAGGACCGTTCCAAGTAGACATGGAAAGGATGATTGGGTACAAGATACGTGGTGTACAAAGGCTGTTGTAAGTCTAGTCAAGAGGAAAAGAAGAGCTTACGAAAGGGTCAAAAACTAGGTAATAATAAGAATCTAGAAGATTATAAAGGCTATAAAAGGCTAGCAGGACGGAGCTTAAAAATGAAATTAAGAGAGCCAGAAGGGGCCACGAGAAGGCCTTGGAGGACAGGATTAAGGGAAACCCCAAGGCATTCAACAAGTATGTGAAGAGCAAGAGGATAAGATGTAAGACAATAGGGCCAACCAAGTGTGACAGTGGTAAAGTGTGTATGGAACCAGAGGAAATGGCAGAGGTACTTCATGATTACTTTGATTCCGTATTCTCTACGGAAGAGGATCGTGGCCATTGTAACGCTAACTTTCAATGGACTGCAAAGCTTGAGCATGCAGATATTAAGGAAGAGAATGTGCTGGAGCTTTTGGAAAGCATCAACTTGGATAAGTCACTGGGAAGAGACAGATGTACCCCCAGGCTACTGTGGGAAACGAGGGAGGAGATTTCTGAGCCTCTGGTGATGATCTTTGCATCATCAATGAGGATGGGAGAGGTTTCAGAGGATTGGAGGTTGTGGATATTGTTCCCTTATTCAAGAAATGGAGTTGGGATAGTCCAGGAATTTATAGGCAGTAAGTCTTATTTCAGTGTTTTTAAGTTGATGGAGAAGATCCTGAGAGGCAGGATTTATGAACAGCTGGAGAGGCATAACATGATTAGGAACAGTCTGCATGGCTTTGTCAAAGGCAGGTCGTGCCTTACAAGCCCGATTGAATTTTTTGAGGATGCGACTGAACACATTGATGAAGTTAAAGCCTTATATGTAGTGTATATGGATTTTAGCAAAGCATTTGATAAGGTACCCCTTGCAAGGCTTATTGGGAAAGTAGGAGGCATGGGTTCCAAGGGGATGTGGATTTTTGGATCCAGAACTGGCTTGCTCACAGAAGGCAAAGAGTTGTTGTAAACGGGTCATGTTCTGTATTGAGGCTGGTGACTAGTGAGTGCCTCAAGGATCTGTTTTGGGACCCCTACTCTTCGTGACTTCTATAAATGACCTGGATGAGGAAGTGGAGGAATTGGTTAGTAAAGTTGCTGATGATTCAAATGCTGAGGGTGTAGTGGATAGTGTGGAGGGCTGTCAGAGGTTACTACCGGACTTTGATAGGATGCAAAACTGGGCTGAGAGTGGCAGATGGGGTTCAACTAATTAATTGTGAGTTGGTTCATTTTGGTAAGTCAAATATAATGGCAGAATATAATATTAATGGAAAGACTCCTGGCCGTTAGGAGGATCAGAGGGATCTTGGTGTCCGAGTCCATAGAACACTCAAAGCTGTTATGCAGGTTGACTCTGTGGTTAAGAAAGCATGCATTGCATTGGCCTTCATCAATCATGGGATTGAGTTTAAGAGCCAAGAGGTAAGGTTGCAGCTCTTTTGGACCCTGGTAAGACATCACTTGGAGGAATGTGCTCAGATATGGTCGCCTTACTGTGTACAGGAAGGACATGGAAACCATAGAGTGGGTACAAAGGAGATGTACAAGGATGTTGCCGGGTTTGTGGAGCGTGCCTTATGAAAATAGGTTGTGTGAACTTGGCCATTTCCCCTTGGAGCAATGGAGGATGAGAGGTGACCTGATACAGGCATAAGATAAGGAGAGGCATTGATCGTGAGGATGGTCAGAGGTTGGTTGGTTGGTTTGTTTGTTTATTTATTTATTTACTTACTTGCTTATTTTCCCAGGGCTGAAATGGCTTGCATGAGAGGACATAGCTTTAAGGTGCTTGGAAGTAGGTACAGAGAAGTCAGGGGTAAGTATTTTTTGCAGAGAATAGTGAGTGCATGGAATGGACTGCCAGTGGCAGTGGTGGAGGCAGAAGCGATAGGGTCTTTTAAGAGACTTCTGAATGGATATATGGAGCTTAGAAAAATTGAAGGCTATGGGTAAGTCGAGATAGTTCTAAGGTAAGGACATGTTTGGCACAGCTTTGTCCGCCGAAGGGCCTGTATCGTGCTGTAGGTTTTCCTATGTTTCTAACATTATCAAAGTTTTAGATGAAATTCCTACATCTGCACAAACTTACATAGTATAACCATAAATGCTGGTAAATCCAACAAATTCTGCTCTGAGATAATCTCAGTCAGTTCTGGGGAAATTACAGTCACTCAGTACTCAGTTGCTTTTACAACTTTCCATAACATGCCTACGTTCTTCTTCGTCTTTCTGACTGTGGCATTTTCAAAGAGTGGCATATCTAAGATTAGGCCACTTGAAGGGGTCGCCACTGCGCAGTTACTATTAAAGTCAGACAAGCCATTTCGGATAGTGAAAAAAGAATTTTCTTCAGATGTATGATCTGTCTTTGATTATCATGGGTGAGAAGCACTAGGATCGCCTTATTTCAGAGCATTGTGTAAGAAGACCATGAAATGTTTCTTCATCGAATCGAAGCAAGAGGCGGAGAGTGAAGGACTAAAGGCATCTCAGAGAGATGCCATTGTTCTTAACTGATCGGGGAAAAGAGGCAAGACTGCGCAGGTGCGTGAAGTGGCACACCAAAGATTTTTAAAAAAAGACCGCCACAGCCATTGTCGGAGTGGACTGAATCAGAGTGGGACGGCTTTGGCTCAACAGGTATCAGCGTGAACAGGCAGAGGTGAGGGAGGGTTTCGGCAAGTTTTGTTTTGTTTGTTTAGAGTAGAGAGAATGCCAGGCAGGATGTTGGAATGCTCCTCTTGCAAGATGTGAGAACCTGCAAGAAGTGCATCCAGCTGCAGCTCCTAACAAACCGCGTTAGGGAACTGAAGCAGGAGCTGGTTGACCTCCGGATCATTCGGGAGAATGAGCAGTTTATAGATAGCAGTTTCAGGGAGCTACGCCAAAGGAGCAGGGCACAGCTAACTGGGTTACCATCAGGTGAGGGAAGGAGAAAGAGCAGGCACAGCAGTGCTCCCGTGTGGCCATTCCCCTCAACAACAAGTATAGTGATTTGGATACTGCTGGGGGCGATGACTTACCTGGGACAAGCTGCTGAAGCCGGATCTCTGGCACAGAGTTTGGTTCTGTAGTGCAGAAGGGAGGGTGGAAGAAGAGGAGAGCAGTAGTAATAGTTAGAGGTACAGACAGGAGGTTCTGTGGTCGCGACAGATACTCCTGGATGGTTTGTTGCTTCCCAGGTGCCAGGGTCAGGGATGCCTCTGATTGCGTGCACAGCATTCTGAAATGGGAGGGTGAGCAGCCAGATGTCATGGTACACATCGGTACCAATGACGTAAGAAGAAAGAGTGAGGAGGTCCTGAAGAATGAGTATAGAGAGCTTCGTAGGAAGTTAAAAAGCAGGACCTCGAGGGTGGTAATCTCAAGATTGCTACATGTGCCATTTGCCAGTGAAGGTAAGAATAGGATGCTCTGGGGGATGAACACTTGGCTGAGGAACTGGTGTAGGGGGCAGAGTTTCAGATTTCAGGATCTTTGGACCTCTTCTGGGGCAGGTAGGACCTGTACAAGAGAGATGGGTTACACCTGAACTACAGGGGGACCAATATCCTTGCAGGGAGGCTTGTTAGTGCTATTGGGGGGGGGGGTTAAACTAGATTTGCAGGGGGATGGGAACCAGTGTGCCAGAGTAGATAGCGGAGCAGGGGTGAAAATAAATGATGTTAAAGTTTCTTTTTGTTTTGTAATTTTTTTTTAATTTTTTTCATCAAACAAACATTTCCTTAAGATGTATTTCAGACATTGTATATATATATATATATATATATATATATATATATATATATATATATTGTATAATCATATATATCACAAAATCTCCACAAAATATTTATCTGGGGTATACACATAGAAAAGAGTGGAAAGAAAAAACCAGCAAAAGGAAAGAACTATGTACAATTAGGGAGTAATTGTTTTTTATAACAGGTTCATTGATTTGTGAGAATAAAATCGGGCCTATCAGGCATTATGTAGTTAAACCATTTTTCTCAGTATGAATCAAATTGTTCCAGCTTATGATCAACAAATCCAGTTATCTTCTCCATTTTGTAAATGTCCATTGTAATTTCCATCCATGTATTTAAAGTTGGGCTCTCCTGTGATAACTATTTCATAGTTGGAGTCTTTTTACCAGCCAGCAACAGTATTTTCATTAAATATTTATCTCTTTTCAACCATTCTTGAGGTAAATATCCAAAATATATGGCTTACTCTCCAAGGGTATTTCACATTTAAAGATGTCTTGTAGGGTATTGAGTATCCCCCTCCACTAGTCTTTGATAACAGGGCAGTCCCAAAAAATATGATAATGATTTGCATTTTGATTTCCACAATTTCTCCAGCAAACAGGGAGGTTACTATCATAATGGGATTTCTGAGAGGGTGTAATAAAAATATTTTATCAAGTCTTTCCATCTGAACTCCCTCCACTTCTATGAACTGGTACACTTCCATTGGTATCTCCATATTGTTGTCCATTCTTCCTCAGATATAATTATTTCTCCTTCCTTCTCCCATTTTGTTTTAATGTATGAAGTCGAATGTGTTATAAGATTTGACAACCCCTTATACATGCTTGAAATGATTCTTCTACCATTATCTGAATTATACGCTTTTCTAAAGAGCTCTGTCAAGCATGTGTTTGCCTTGGTTACATTTTTAAGCATCTTATTAACATATTGTCTCATCTGTAAATACCGATAAAAATCTTGTTTTTCAAATAAGTGTTTCTCTTTAAGCATTTCAAAACTGAACAGTGTTCCTTCTTTCATTATGTTGCAAAGAACTGTTATTCCTTTAGCTATTCAGTCCTTAAATCTAGCATCCAATTTATTTGGTGTAAAATCAGAGTCATATGCAGACCATTTAAGAATTGCAATATCTCCCTCTAGATTATATTCTTTTATAGTGGTTTTCCATATTTTAACAGTCAATTTCACCCATGGGTTATCAATAGTATTTATGTACCTTTGCAGGTTGTTATCAGCCAAAATTGCTTGTATGGGGATGGGAAGTACCCGCTCCTTAATGTTTTCCCATTGAGAGTCATATGATGGGTTGCACCAACATCACAGCTCTCAATTGTGCTGCAAACTAATAATCTCTAAGAGAAGGTAGGCCCCATCCCCACTTTTCCTTTGCTAATTGCAAAGTTTTGAGATGAACTCTAAGCCTTTTACCTTGCCAAATATACCTTGATAGCATCTTGTTCCATTCATTGAATTGATTTTGATTCATCTCTATTGGTGGGATCTGAAAGTGATATAACAGTCTAGGCAGTATTTTCATTTTAATAGACTCAATCCTTGAACTGAGACTGAGAAAAGGAATCAGGCTCCATCTTGCCACATCTTCCTTAATTTTTTTATATAGAGGCTGATAATTACATTCTGATAATTTTGCGGAATCTTTTGGCATAATAATGCCCAAATATTTGAAAGACTCTCTGTGCCATGCCCAGGGGTATCGACTTACAATTTCTCTTGGTGGGCTAGAGTAATATGAAAGTAATTGGGTTTTATCTATGTTGATCTTGTATCCTGATAATTGACCATATTGTTCAAAGGATTGCATCAATTTAGGTAAAGAGTATGTTGGTTGCCCTAGATAGATCAAAATGTCATCCGCATGACAAGCCAATTTATGCTCTGTCCCTTTAATAGTAATTCCCCTGATATCTTCATTTTGTCTGATGTATTGAGGTAATAGTTCCAGATACAGCGCGAAGAGCAGTGATGACAATGCACAACCCTGTCTCGTGTCCCTTTCTAGGGTAAGACTATTTGATAAATATCCATTGATTTTAATCCTAGCAGTAGGATTGTCACATAGTGTCTGTATAGTTTTAATAATTGTGTCTTGGAAACAAAATCTATATAAAATTCTGTAAAGAAAATTCCAATTAACCGAATCAAGTGCTTTTTTAGCATCCACGCTTATCACTATTGCTTCCATTTTATTTTTTTGTATATGATCCATAATGTGAAGTGTCCTTCGTATATAGTCTTGAGTCTGGCATTGTCATATAAAACCTGTCTGATCATTACATATCAGTATGGGTAGGAACTTCACCAATCGTTTGGCCATGATGGAGGTAAATAACCAACCTATGATCTACATTAAGAATGGATATTGGTCTAAATGACCCGCATTCCATTTTATCCTTGCCTTCTTTCAGTATAGCTGAGATTATTGCTTCCTTCCAACTGGGTGGCATTTGTACCTTTTTTAGAGCCCAGTTCAGTGTGGGGAGTAAAACAGGAATTAACTCATTTTTAAATTATTTGTACCACTCTGCCGTATACCCATCTGATCCTGGTGACTTGCTTAATTTAAGCCTATTAATTGCAGCTTTTAATTCAACTTCAGTTATGTCAACAGTCATCCTTCTATTTTGTTCTTCGCTTAAAGTGGGTAACTCTAGAGAATTCAAGAAGGTGTCAAGTTGGTTTATGCTTCCCCCGGAACTTTGGAATATAGCGTTTTGTAAAACACTTCAAAAGCTTCTTGAATTTCACAGCTTATCTTTTATCATTTTCGTTCTTAGGTCACTAATCCTATGAATTGTATTTTCTGCTAATTTTTTTTTCAGTTTCCACAACAGTATTTTCATAGATTTCGATCCACTTTCATAATGTCTCTGTTTCAGAAACATTAAGTTTTTCCTGATTTCTTGTATAGCCAATTTATTTATTTAATTCCTAATTCTTTTAATTTCCTCTAATGTATCCTGTGCCAAATTCAATTTGTGTTTTTCTCTAGTTCCTCCAGCCTATTTCGTAATTCCTCTAATGTTTTATTCCTTATTTTTTTCTTATATGAGGATATCACTATAATTTTCCCTCTTAAGACCGCCTTCAGAGTATCCCATAAAATGGGAGGTGAAACCTCTCCATTATCATTAAATTCTAAGTAGAGACGAATTTCTTTTTTAATTTGTTCCTTAAAGTACGGACCATTGAATAGACTTGAATTTAGTTTCCAAATAGTATTCTTTGGTTGTAGGTCAAAATCAACAGATAAATATATAAGTGTCCTAATTCCACAGGTGTTTATTTTGTCTTTGTCTTTTCCAAATGTTATAAAATGGTCTATTCTTGTATATACAGAATGTGGAGCAGAATAATGAGTGTAATCCCTTCTGTCAGGGAAAAGGTCCCTCCATATATCAATTAAACCAACATCCTCAAAAAGTGTATTAACTTTCTTATGTAAAGATTTTGTTTCATAGGTTTTTCTATTGGAAGAGTCTAAGTTTAGTTGTAATTGTAAATTTAAATCTCCCCCACATATCAGGAGGCCTTCTGTTTCTGTTACCATAATAGCAGTAATTGTCTGAAAGAAACCAATATCACTTCCCGGGGGTGTGTATATATTCAATAGAGTAACTGAATTGCCATCTATATTCCCCCTTACCAGAATATATCTGCCTTCTTTATCTCCCATTTCGAATATGTTTTCAAAATTTAGCTTACTTGAGATAAGAATAACAACTCCTCTCCTATGTCCTGATTTATATGAGAAAAACAGATTAGTGAAGCCCATTCTCTTTAGTTTTTTATGCTCCTTATCACTTAAATGAGTTTCCTGTAAATATACTACATGGGCTTGTACTTTTTTCATTTTGGATAAAATTCTCTTACGTTTGATTGGATTTAATAGCTCTTTTACTTTAAAAGAAATGAATTTTACCTTGTCCATAGCCATCTGTATTTATCTGTCAATGTATCATTGAAATTAGAATAATACTTAATTGATCTACTCCCTGAACAAATAAGAACCAAGAAACTCAAATAATAACAAAAACGGCAACGAACGTCTGATTCCAACTCTGGGGTCTCTAGTAAATGACCCCGTGTTGAGCTAGAGGAAATGTCTATCTGTGGGGGATAACCCCTCCTATTTGTGAGTTGAGGGCCTCCATTGCAGTATTCATAAAAAGTGAACAAATCCATTACACAGAAAAGATTTCCCCGTGTACTCCTCCTACACACACACACACACACACACACAAATATATACATACTCACTGGAATTTAGAAGATTGAGGGGGGATCTTATTGAAACGTATAAAATTCTAAAGGGATTGGACAGGCTAGATGCAGGAAGATTGTTTCCTATGTTGGGGAAATCCAGAACAAGGAGTCACATTTTAAGGAAGCCTTTTAGAACCAGGATGAGGAAAAACTTCTTCACACAGAGAGTGGTGAATCTGTGGAATTCTCTGCCACAGGAAATAGTTGAGGCTGGTTTATTGGCTATATTTAAGAGGAAGTTAGATATGGCCCTTGTGGCTAAAGGGATCAGGGGGTATGGAGAGAAAGCAGGTACAGGGTTCTGAGTTGGATGATCAGCCATGATCATACTGAATGGCAGTGCAGTCTCGTAGGGCCGAATGGCCTACTCCTGCACCTATTTTCTATATGCATACATATATACACACATATACATACACACACACACACATATATATATACACACACACACACACATACATACACACGCACACATATATACACACATATACATATATATATATATATATATATATATATATATATATATATATATATATATATATATATATTCTCATTTTGGTGGGGAAAAAGGAGTAAGTGAGCAAATAAAGAATAACAGCTATGTAATGTAAAATCCACATTATAATAAGTATTTCTCGAGATAGGTATATCACCGTGTACATTTGCTTTTGTTTAGCTTCTCAGCATTTTAAAATTTAGCCAAACCTTATGGCTCTTCTGAAGGGGGTGAGGACTGTCTTTGGGAAACTCCCGGTCTCTTCCTGATATGTTTCTCTCGGCTTCCTCCCGTCTCCTGCCTTCTCGTTTCTGGCACTATTTCCCAAGCGGAGCGGGATAATTCCTCAGCCAGGCTTTCTTTCGTTTTGGTCATGCTGACGGGCAACCCTCTGGCCTTCATGCCTGTAGTCGCCTCTTCCACTGTCTGGTACAGCTACGTCCCGTTGTCATAAAACACTCGAAGTTTAGCAGGGTACGGAGTTTGAAATCTAATCTTATTTTGCTTTAATACTCGCTTTACTTCGGAGTATTCTTTGCGTTTCTGGAGGACCGCGGGGGGGGGGGGTAATCTTGGTCGAAATATATTAATTTATCCTCTAAAACACTCTCCTCTTACCCCAGGCCTTTCGTAGAATCTGCGGCTTGGTGCTGTACCGAAGGAATTTTATTGTAATTGAGCGTCGCTTTCTATCCTGTGTGGGTTTTGGAACGAGCGCGCGGTCCACTCTTTCGATTTCCAGCTTCATAGCCGGGGGACACTCCACCGCGTCCCTCAGTAACTTTCGGACAAACTCCGTCATAGACGGGCCCTCCGCTCCTTTGGGAACGTTGTAGATTCTGATATTTTTCCGCCGTGATCTTCCCTCCAGATCAAGCAGTTTATCTTCTTGGTGATGTATGATTTTTATTGTCTTGCTCAGTATCCGTTCCACGTTTTGAATGCGATTTCCCACCTTCTCAATGCGAGTCTCTGCCATCGATATTTTTTGATTAACGCTGGCGAACTCTGCCTTAATATCGCGGAGCTGCTGCTTATATCTTTCAGGACCTCCAGTATTTCTTTCAGGATTTCGAAGATATTCGCCGCTTCGCCTGAACGAGGCTCGGCGGATGCCTCGCTAGCACGCAGTCGTGTCGGAGAGCCGCTCGCTGCACTCCTCTCGGACACGGGCTTCGCAGTGTCGCTTTTTTAATTTCCATTTCTTCTCCCCATTCTTGCCCTTCTTTTCAGTTCAAATATTTTTCGAAAAATATTATATTTCACGGGTTAATGGGGCTTAATGCACGTTTTCCGGAGGAGCTAGAGACTTCAGCAGCTATTCTCGACGATGACGTCACCGGAAACCGATGTTGAAGTTTCATGCAGTTACAAATAGAAGGGTTGTCTGTGGTGGTAATAATCTTCTGAGGTGCATCTATTTCAATGCGAGGAGTATTGTGGGGAAGGCTGACGAGCTGTGGGTGTGGATTGACACGTGGAGTTATGACATTGTAGCCGTTAGTGAAACTTGGCTAAAGGAGAGTCAGGACGGGCAGCTCAATGTTCCAGGGTTCCGATGTTTCAGACGTGGTAGAGTCAGAGGGATGAATGGTGGTGGGGGGGGGGGGGCGTGGTGGCATTGATAATCAGGGAAAATGTTACAACGGTGCTCAGGCAGGACAGATTAGAGGGCTTGTCTACCGAGGCCATATGGGTGGAGCTGAGAAACAGGAAAGGTATGGCATAGAACATTGAACAGAGAATAGTACAGCACATTACAGGCCCTTCGGCCCACAATGTTGTGCTGACCCTCAAACCCTGCCTCACATATAACCCCCCCCCCCACACACCTTAAATTCCTCCATATAGCTGTCTAGTAGTCTCTTAAACTTCACTAGTGTGTCTGCCTCTACCACTGACTCAGGCAGTGCATTCCACGCACCACCACTCTCTGAGTGAAAAACCTTCCTTTAATATCCCCCTTGAACTTCCCTCCCCTTAACTTAAAGCCATGTCCTCTTGTACTGAGCAGTGGTGCCCTGGGGAAGAGGTGCTGGCTGTCCACTCTGTCTATTCCTCTTAATATCTTGTACACCTCTATCATGTCTCATCTCATCCTCCTTCTCTCCAAAGAGTAAAGCCCTAGCTCCCTTAATCTCTGATCATAATCCATAATCCATACTCTCTAAACCAGGCAGCATCCTGGTAAATCTCCTCTGTACCCTTTCCAATGCTTCCACATCCATGACCACATCAATGGGGTTGTATTATAGACTACCCAAGAGTCAGCGAGAATTGGAGCAAATCTGCAGAAAGATAGCAGACAACTGCAGGAAACATGAAGCTGTGATAGTAGAGGATTCTAATTGGCCAAGTATTGATTGGGACTCCCAATACTGTTAAAGGTCTAGACGGGTTAGAGTTTGTAAGATGTGTTCAGGAAAGTTTTCTAAATCAATATATGGAGGTACCAACTAGAGAAGATGCAATATTAGATCTCCTATTAGGAAACGAGTTAGGACAGGTGAATTGAAGCAATAGTGATAAGTGTGGATGCTGAAAAGGCATTTGATTCAGTTAATTGGAATTTTCTTTACAGAGTTTTACATAGATTTGGTTTCCAAGACACAATTATTAAAAAAAGATACAGACACTATATGACAACCCTACTGCTAGGATTAAAATCAATGGATATTCATCAAATAGTCTTACCCTAGAATGGGGCACAAGACAGGGTTGTGCATGGTCACTACTACTCTTCGCATTATATCTGGAACCATTAGCTCAATACATTAGACAAAATGAAGATAGCAGGGGAATTACTATTAAAGGGACAGAGCATAAATTGGCTTGTTACGTGGATGACATTTTGATCTATCTAGGGCAACCACCATACTCTTTAACTGAATTGATGTAATCCTTTGAACAATATGGTCAACTATCAGGATACAAGATCAACATAGATAAAATCCAATTACTTTCAATAACGATAGCTCACCAAAAGAAATTGAAAGTAGATATCTCTGGGCATGGCAAACAGAGTCTTTCAAATATTTATAACCATGTAACCATATAACAATTACAGCACAGAAACAGGTCATCGCGCCCCTTCTAGTCCATGCCGAACGTTTACTCTCACCTCCCACTGACCCGCACTCAGCCCAAAACCCTCCATTCCTTTCCTACCCATATACCTATCCAATTTTGCTTTAAATGACAATACTGAATCCCCCTCTACCACTTCTACTGGAAGCTCAATCCACACAGCTACCACTCTCTGAGTAAAGAAATTCCCCCTCATGTTACCCTTAAACTTTTGCCCCCTAACTCTCAACTCATATCCTCTTGTTTGAATCTCCCCTACTCTCATGGAAAAAGCTTATCCACATCAACT
The DNA here is from genome assembly GCF_030144855.1 of Hypanus sabinus. Lineage (NCBI taxonomy): Eukaryota > Metazoa > Chordata > Chondrichthyes > Myliobatiformes > Dasyatidae > Hypanus > Hypanus sabinus. The sequence continues at coordinate 114,496,137 of NC_082716.1, read as the reverse complement.
CTATCTATCCCCCTCATAATTTTAAATACCTCTATCAAGTCCCCCCTCAACCTTCTACGTTCCAAAGAATAAAGACCTAACTTGTTCAACCTTTCCCTGTAACTTAGGTGCTGAAACCTAGGTAATATTCTAGTAAATCTTTTCTGTACTCTCTCTATTTTGTTAACATCTTTCCTATAATTCGGAGGCCAGAACTGTACACAATACTCCAAATTCGGCCTTACCAATGCCTTGTGCAATTTTAACATTACATCCCAACTCCTATACTCAATGCTCTGATTTATAAAGGCAAACATACCAAAATCTTTCTTCACCACCCTATCCACATGAGATTCCACCTTCAGGGAACTATGCACCATTATTCCTAGATCACTCTGTTCTACTGCATTCTTCAATGCCCTACCATTTATCATGTATATCCTATTTGGATTATTCCTACCAAAATGGAGCACCTCACACTTATCAGCATTAAACTCCATCTGCCATCGCTCAGCCCACTCTTCTAACTGGCCTAAATCTTTCTGTAAACTTTGAAAACCTACTTTATTATCCACAATGCCGCCTACCTTAGTATCATCAAATACTTACTAATCCAAATTACCATCCCATCAGCCAGATCATTAATGTATATGACAAACAACATTGGATTGAGTACAGATCCCTGAGGCACACCACTAGTCACCTGAAAAAGAGTTATCCACCACTACTCTTTGGCATCTCCCATCCAGCCACTGTTGAATCTATTTTACTACTTCAATATTAATACCTAATGATTGAACCTTCCTAACGAACCTTCTTTGTGGAACCTTGTTTTGGGCATCATTGTGCCAAAAGATTTGGCAAAATTATCAGAATGCAATTATCAGCCTTCATATAAAAAAATTAAGGAAGATATGGCAAGATGGAACCTGATTCCTTTTTTTCAGTCTCAGTTCAAAGATCGAGTCTATTAAAATGAATATACTGCCCAGACTGTTATATCTCCTTCAGATCCTACCAATGGAGATTAATCAAAATCAATTCAATGAATAGAACAAGATGTTTTCAAGGTATATTGGCCAAGGAAAAAGGCCTAGAGTTCATCTCAAAACTTTGCAATTAGCAAAGGAAAAAGGGGGATGGGGCCTACCTTTTCTTAGAGATTATTATTTTGAAGCACAGTTGAGAGCTGTGATATGTTGGTGCAACCCATCATATGACGCACAATGGAAAAACATTGAGGAACGGGTACTTCCCATCCCCAAACAAGCAATTTTGGTTGGTTGATAACAACTTGCAAAGGTACATAAATACTATTGATAACCCATGGGTGAAATTTGACTCTTAAAATATGGAAAACTACTATAAAAGAATATAATCTAGAGGGAGATATTGCAATTCTTAAATGGTGTGCATATGACTTGGATTTTACACCGAATAAACTGGATGCTAGAGTTAAGAACTGGACAGCTAAAGGAATAACGGTTCTTTGCAACATAATGAAAGAAGGAACACTATTTAGTTTTGAAATGCTTAAAGAGAAACACTTATTAGAAAAACAAGATTTTTATCAGTATTTACAGATGCGACAATATGTTAATAGAACACTTAAAAATGTAACCAACGCAAGTACATGCTTGATAGAGCTATTTAGAAAAGCATATAATTAAGATAACAGTAGTAGAATCATTTCAAGCATGTACAAGGGGTTGTCAAATCTTAAAACACATTCAACTTCATACATTAAAACAAAATGGGAGAAGGAAGGAGGAATAATTATATCTGAGGAAGAATGGACAATAATATGGAGGTATCAATGGAAGTGTACCAGTTCACAGTTATGGAGGGAGTTCAGATGGAAAAATTTGATAAGATATTTTATTACACCCTTTCAGAAATCCCATTATGATAGTAACCTCCCTGTTTGCTGGAGAAATTGTGGAAATCAAAATGCAAATAATTATCATATTTTTTGGGTCTGCCCTGTTATCAAAGACTGTTGGAGGGGGATACACAATACCCTACAAGACATCTTTAAATGTGAAATACTCTTAGAGATTAAGACCATATATTTTGGGTATATACCTCAAGAATGGTTGAAAAGAGATAAATATTTAATGAATATACTGTTGCTGGCTGGTAAAAAGACTAGGAAATGGTTATCACAGGAGAGCTCAACTTTAAATACATGGATGGAAATTACAATGGACATTTACAAAATGGAGAAGATAACAGCATCTGTTAATTATAAGCTGGAACAATTTGATTCATACTCAGAAAAATGGTTTAAATACATAATGCCTCATAGGCCTGATTTTATTCTCACAGATCAATGAATATATTGTACAAAAAAAGATCACTCCCTACTTGTACATAGTTTTATCCTTTTGCTTGCTTTTTCTTTCCACTCTTTTCTATAAGTGTATACCTCAGGTAAATACTACGTGGAGATTTATGACATATATAGTATATATGTACAATGTCTGAAATACATCTTATGGAAATGTTTGTTTGATGATGAACTTCAATTAAAAAAACTGAAATACTAAAAAAAAGGGTCTAAGAAATAGCTGAGAAATGATAGGCCAGTCAGCCTAACATCAGTTGTGGGAAGATTATTGGAAGGTATTCTAAGCAGTCATAGATATTTGGATAGACAGGAACTAATTGGGGATAGTTAATATGGCTTTGTGTATTGTACATCATGTCTAACCAATCTTGTAGAGTTTTTTTGAGGAAGTTACCTGGAAGGTTGATAAAGGCAAGGCAGTGGATGTAGTCTATATGCACCTTAGCAAGGCCTTTGGCAAGGTCCCACATAGGAGGTTGGTCAAGAAGGTTCAGTCAAGATCAGGTAATATATTGGATTAGACGTTGGGTTTGAGGAAGAAGACAGAGAGTGGTTATAGAGGATTATCTCTCTGAATGGACGACTGTGATTCATACTGTGCCATAAGGTTTGGTGCTAGGTCCATTGTTTGTCATCTATATCAAAGAGCTAGAAGTAATGTGGTGAACTGGAACAGCAGTTTTGCGGATGAAATCAAGATTGTGAGTGTAATAGGCAGTGAGGAAGACACTCAAAGCTTGCAATGGAGTCTGGAGCAGTTGGAAAAATGGCAGATGAAATTTAATGCAGACAAGTGTGAGGTGTTGCACTGTGTGAAAACAAACTAGGGTAGGTCTGACATGTTGAACAGTCAGGCACTGACATCAGGCTGTCTTTCAAGAGAGTGAACCCTTGCAAGGCAGCATGGCCCAATAGTGTACCTGGTAAAGTTCTGAAAACCTGTGCCAACCCCCAGCTGGAAGTGTTCAAAGACATTTTCAATCTCTCACTGCTACAGTGAGAATTACCCATCTGCTTCAAAAGGGCAACAATTGCACCAGTGCCTAAGAAGATCAGAGTGTGATGCTTCAACAACCATCGTCCAGTAGCATTCACATTTATGGTGATGAAATGCTTTAAGAGATTGGCCTTGGCTAGAATTAACGCTAGTTTCAGGAAGGACCTAGCACCATTGCAATTTGCCTATTGCCACAATAGATCTATGGTAGATGCAATCTCAATGGCAGACTTGGATCACTCCTACTGTCCCGATCAAATAGCTCTGTCCCTCCCTCTGCAACTCAGTTGTCAACTTTCCAATGCCTGGTGTGGGTGATCGCTCAGCTTTCAAGACTGATCTGGGCTTCCAGAGGTTAGTCGTCAGGGCTCTGCAGGAAGGCAGCAAGACTAAGCTGGTGGGGTTCTTTAAGGACACTAACTTGTGCGCCATCCAAGCCAAGCAAGTTACTATCATGCCTAAAGACATCCAGCTGGCTCAACACACCCATGTGGAGCACGTCTAATCCCGACCTTGGCACTAAACACAAACAGAAAGCTCTTTCAAGAGTCATTAATATGACAGAGGAAAGGGCTATCATCTGCCACACCACTGCTTTGGATCTCAATCCACTGATACATTAATTTCAATCCTCCCTGTGATGCATGAACAAATCTGCCCATATTTGACCCACTTAGATCAGGTGCAGCCTTACTCACTTTTACTGGTCACGTCTCCCCCAGCAGAGATCCCAGTACAGGAGGACCAGCCTTTGCTGAATCCAGGCTGCTTTCGCCTGTTGGATCCATTCGGGATCTTCCTCCAATCCACCTGGGCAAGATTCTCTTTCATGACTTTGTAAACCCATTTATTCCTTTAAGATAAGGATACATCTGAGTTATGCTTCACCCTCTCAAATCGCAGTATGAATTCAATCATATTATGATCACAGCCTCCTAAGGGTTCCTTTACATGCAGTTCCCTTATGAGACCAGGAGTATTATATAACACCTAATCTAAAGATAGTCTTTTCACAAGGAGGCTCAAGCACAAGCTGCTCTAAAAAGCCATCTCGTAGGCATTCAACAAATTCATTCTCTTGCAATTTAACATCAACCTGATTTTCCCAATCCCTTTGAAGTTCCGCACTACAATTGTGTCATTATCCTTATTATCAGAATCAGAATCAGGTTTATTATCACTGGCATGAGACATGAAATTAGTTCTCTTAGCAGCAGCAGTTAAATGCAATACATAATATAGAAGAAGAAAATAATAAATAATGATAATTAATAAAATCGATTACAGTATACATATATTGAATAGATTAAAATCATGTAAAAATGAAAAGCTATGTATGAAAAAATGAGGTAGTGTCCAATGGTTCAATATCCATTTTGGAATTGGATGGTAAAGGGGGTGTATCTGTTCATGAAACACTGAGGGTGTGTCTTCAGGCTTCTGTACCTCCTATCTGATGGTAAAAATGAGAAATGGGCATGCCCAGGGTGCTGGTGGTCTTAAATAATGGACGCTCCCTTTCTGAGACAACGCTTCTTGAAGATGTCCTGGTTAGTACCCAAGATGGGGCCAACTAAATTTACAAACCTCTGCAATTTCTTTCAGTCCTGTGCAGTAGCACCTGCATTCCAGACACTGATGTAGCCTGTAGTAATGCTACCAATGGTACATCTATAGAAGTTTTTGAGTGTTTTTGTTGACATAACACATCTCTTCAAACTCCTAATGAGGTATAGATGCTGTCTTCCCTTCTTTATAACTAAATTGATATGTTGGGACCAGGTTAGATCCTCAGAGATCTTGACATGCATGAACTTGAAACTGCTTACTTGCTCCACCTATGAAGATTGGTATGTGTTCCTTCGTCTTACACTTCTGGAAGACCACAATCAGCTCTTTCATCTTACTGCCGATGAGTGCCAGTTTGTTGCTGTGACACCACTCCACTTGTTAGCATATCTGACTCCTGCACGCACTTTTGTCAACATCTGAGATTCTTTCAACAATAGTTGTATCATCAGCAAATTTATAGATGATATCTCAGCCATGCCTAGACACACAGACATGGGTATATAGAAAGTAGAGCAGTGAGCTAAGCACACACCACTGAGGGGCACCAGTGTTGATCATCAGCGAGGAGGAGATGTTATAACCAATTCACACAAATTGTGGTCTTCCGCTTAGGAGGTTGAGGATCCCATTGCAGAGAGAGGTACAGAATCCCAGGTTCTGCAACTTCTCAGTCAGAATTATGGGAATAATGGTATTAAATACTGAGCATTAGTCAATGAACTGCATCTTGACACAGGTGTTTGTGTTGTTCAGGTGGTCTAAAGCCGTGTGAAATGCCATTGAGATTGCATCTGCCGTTGCTGTACTGTGGCAAAGGCAAACTGCAATGGATCCAGATCCTTACTGAGACAGGAGTTCAGTTTGGTCATGAGCAACTTCTCAAAACATTTCAGTACTGTAAATGTTAGTGATACCGAGGCACTGGTATAAATGTTGCCTTTTTGAAACAAGTGGCAACTTCTGCCTGTAACAGTGAGAGGTTGAATATGTCCTTGAAAGCTCCCGTGAACTGGTTGGCACAGGTTTTCCGAGTCTTACCAGGTACTCCCTCGGAACCTTTCATCTTGCGAGGGTTCACTCACTTTAAAGAGAGCCTAACATCAGTCTCTGAGACAGTTCACTGGGTCATGAGATGCAGCAGAGAACTTCTCCTTTTCAAAGCAGGAACAGAAGGCGTTGAGTTCATCTGGTAGTGAAGCTTCACTGCCATTCATGCTATTGGGTTTCGCATTGCAGGATGTAATGCCTGTCATGGTGCAGATCGGTTTCCCTTTAAATTTATCTAGGTTGTGTTATGATCCGGGCCATTGACTCTTTGTTCTCCTTTAATTCCCTGTTTCACGTGTCCCTTGAGCTTGGTGATTAAGGTAATTTACTCTCGACCGAACCGGCAGTTTATAAGCCCCTGGATTCAGCCATTCGGTGCGAGAGTACTATGGAGTGTTAGTGAAGTCATAGCGAGCTAAGCTCATCTAGCCGGAGCCAATGAAGTTTCTCGCCAGAACAAGCCAAGACTCCTCCCGCAGCAAGTATCAGCAATTCCCCTTCCCTTGCCAGAATGGGTGTGGGCAAGGTTAACCCGCCAGGGTGAGTTAAAAGCTCCCATAACTTGGAAAAATCTTGGGTCCAGTGATAGAACCGTCCGTTGTTTTGTCGTCGTGTATCCAGCGCAGTAGGCAGGCCGTTTGCCGCTACTCACATGGACTGTCTTGTGTGGTCTCCGTATCCATGTCCTGTCTAAAGAAGGGTTCTAGCCCTGTACCCTAGAAGGGTCCCGACCCCGGTGTTAGAGTTCCGGCTTCATGCCTGGTGTCTTAAGGCGGAGTCCCGGCTCAGTGTTTCATCTCCTGTGTTAGAGTATCAAGTCCTGGCCGCGGCGTTCCCGGTGTCCAAGTCCTGGCGTCCAAGGTCTGTATTCTATCCTTGCATCACGGTTCTCCATGTAAAGAGTAATAAACTCCATTTGTGAACCTGACAAATGTGTTTGTGTCCTGCATTTGGGTCCTTCTCGAGCAACCTTGCCCCCCCCCCAACCATGTAACAATGTCTTGCAAACACTGCCTGAATTGTCGTATATCTGATGTCACTGCGAACCTCATTCAAATTTGTCGCTTCACCCTTGAACTAGCCCTCTGCAAATCATACCTGGTTTTCAGGTCACCAGAGTTGAATCCCACAGATCTAGCATTTAGCAGACAACATGCAGTCCTTCAGTCCTGTATTTGTCTTTTTAAACATTGCCTCTGTGGTACAATTTAACTCTTTGCCCTGTTTTAATTTTTGTGCAATCATTGGCTTGCTCTTCCTTAATTATGGTACACTTATCATCTGCATGTAAACCTGCTGGGTCACCCTCAGCTCTGTCATACTGGTTCCCAGTATATAGAACAAATCGGTGAACAGTACAGCACCACAACAGACCATTTGGCCTGTAATAGCATTCCAAACAATCTGAAAAGTAAATCGGTAAACCCCCAAAAACTAATCCTTCTGAGCAACACAAAGTCCATCTCCCTCCATCCTCATGTTCATGTACCTATCTGAACATTCTGGGGAAAAAAAACCAATATATTTAACTCCACTAGTCTGGCAGTGAGTAAATAACATACCAATCACACCTCCTTTCAAACTACCCCCCTCACCTTCAATGTAATGGACATTTGTATCATGTGATAAAGATGCTCCATATTGACTCAATCTGTGCCTTGCATAATGTTATAAACCTCTACCTGATCTCTCCTCAGCCTCTGGTGCTCCAAAGAAAACAGCCCAAGTGTGTCAGAACACTTGTGTTAGCACACCTCTTCCAACCAGAAAGCATTCTGGTAAGCTTCTTCTGCTCTTTCTCCAATACTTCAAAATCCTTCCTATGCTGAGTCAACCAGAACGATATGCCGTATTGGAGATGTGGCCTAATGGGAGTCTTTCTAATGCTGCAGCATCACCTCTTGAACTTTGTGCTCAATAACTCAGCTCATAAGAACAAGTATTTGATAAGCATCTTAGCTGCAAATTGACCTACGTAGTTATTTTCAAGGAGCTGTAGGCTTGGATCTCAAACCTCTCTGCTCAGCAACTCTTTTAATGGTCTTCCCCTTAACCCTTTACAAATTCCTTTTGGCCTACCAAGGTGCAGCACTTCACATTTATCTGTGTTCAGCTCCATCCGCCATTTCACTGTCCTTATCTGTGAATGATCTACATTGCAATATATTCTTTGCCACTCTTCACTATCCACAATTGCACCACACTTGGTATCATTCAAAAACTTATTAAACCACCCATCTACAATTTCATCCTGGTAATTTTAATATTTCACAAATAGCAGAGGTCCCAGCACAGGTCCCTGCAGAATGCCATGAATTACAGATCTCGAGCTGGAATAAGTCTCTTGAAACACTTTCTTTAATCAAGAGGGACTTTGTTAAATGCTTTAGTAAAATCCATGTAGAAGACATCATCAGCTCTACCTTAATCTATGCTTTTCGTCACTTTGTCAGAAAACTCAATCAGGTTGTGAAGATGGAACTTGCCCCATACATTGACATGATGGCTATCCATAATTAGGCACTGGCTTCCAAAAGCTCATATATCCAATCACGAAAAAGTTTCCTCGGCAATTTTTGTACAACTGATCTGAGACCAACCGGTATACAGTTCTTTGGATTTTCCCTTGTTCCCTTCTTGCATACAGGTTTAACAATTACCACTCGCCCTTCCTCTGGGTATTCATCTGTGCTTAGGAAAGGTATGAAGCTATTGGTCAAGGGCAACGCAATCTCATCTCTTGCTTCACTCAAAATCCTGGTGTAAACCCCATCAAGCCACAGGATGTTATTAACAATACTAATTAGGAGACCCAATTCTTCCTCCTCCTCAACTTCCAAACTACCTAACATATTTATACAGGCAGCACTGTCTACTGTTCCACATTTTTCCCTTTTGTAAACACTGAAGCAAAGTACTTATGTATTTTACTCATTCTCTGGATCCAAGCAAATGTTCTGCTTTATCCTTGAGGGATCCTACTCTCTCCCCAGTTAGCCTCTTGTCTTGATATCTGTATAGAGTGCCTTGGGATTCACCTTAATTCTACTTGCCAAGGACCTTTCATGGCCCCTCTTGGCTTTCAAAAATTCCTTTTTTAGTTTTTATTTCTGTATAACTTTCATCTTCATTTGATCCCAACTTCTGAAGCTTGAAGTACCTTTTCCTTTTTATTCTTGACAAAATCCTGCACTTCTGTGGGCATCCAAGATTCTCTATTTCCATCCCTGTCCTTTTTTTCTAACAGGAAGATACATTTCTTGTATTCTGTGCAATTAATCTTTAAGCACTCTCCCCCTGTCTGATGTGGATTCACCAGAATAAAAGTTATTTCTGATTAACCCTTCTTAGTTCCTGCCTAATGCCCTCCTAATTTGCCCTTTTCCTATTTAAAGATATCCCATCGTTATCTATAGCTATCTTCAAAGTGACGGAGTTGTGGTCTCAGTCACCTCGCTGCTCACCCACTGAGTGGTCAGTTACCTGAATAGACTCATTACCCAACGCCAGATAGTAGTACAATCCCATTTATTTGATAGCACACATCCTGTTCTTCAGTTCTCTTCAAATAGACTGTGTCTGAACACTGCACTGTGTTTCCCCTGTGTGCAGCTGTGAAATTGTCCCTCATTAGTAGTCCAACTCTCAACTCTTTCACCTCCTCTCTAGCTTTTCAAAAACTTCAAAAACCTGGTAGATTAATCACACATCCCTGCCAATTTATCAACCAAGTCTCTGTAATGGACACAATATTACAGTTCCATGTACTGATCCATGTTTGGTGTTCATCACCTTTAGCCATAATGTTCCTGGAATTCAAATACACACCATTTAAACTATATGTCTCATCATACCTGTTAATTTGATTTTGGCTGTCCATACTTTCCCTGATGTCTACCTTCGTGTCTAATCCTTCACTTACTGAACTGATGTTCTGATTCCCTGCCCCTGTAAAATGAGTTTAAACCCTCCTGAGTAGCATTAGCAAACCTTCCAGTCACCACAAGACTTCCCCTCCAGTTCAGGTGCAGCAGTTCAATCTTCGAAAGGTCACCACTTGCCCAGAAAAAAGGTTCCAATGATCCAAGCTTGAAACCCTGCCCCCTGCATCATCTCCTCTGTTCTTCATTCATTTGTGCTATCATCCTATTCCTACATGTACAAACCCATGGCACCGGGAATAATCCAGAAATGACTACCTTGGAGGTCTTTCTCTTCATCCTCTATCTTAACTCTTAATACTCAGTCTGTAGAACCTATTCCACTTTTTTGACAATGACATTGGTGCCAATGTGTATCACAACCTCTGGCTGTTCACTCTTCCCCTTGGGAGTATCCTGGACCAGCTCTGATACATCTGGACCCAAGCACCCAGAGGCAACACATCATCCTGGAGTCTCTTTTGCGGCCACCATATCTTCTGTTTGTACCCCTCAATATCAAGTCCCATAGCACTCATGCACTGCCTGACTTTACCCTTCCCTGCCACAGGGGAACCACTAGGGTTTCTTCATCTCATTTTGTACTTACGAAATTAATGGAATCAGGTGCAGGTAAAAGTTACCAAAAGTGTTTGTGGACTCGGTCTGGCTGCCAAATAGAAAGTGACCATACCGGTTTTCTTCCAGAGACCAAAGATGAGCTGCATGGTGCATTTGCTGGCTGTAAGATAGTCCTTAGTGTACATGGGAAGCGGGAGGAAAGAGGCGATATGAGACAGGGGAGTTACCACGGATAGGGTCTGGGCCATATCCATGACAGATATGTCCTGCAGAGACGGAGTTCAAGTTTGGTCAAGGATGAAGAGCAGCTTGAGCCATTGCCTGATTCCAGGAACAACTCTCAACGATCCCAGGACCAGTGGAGTTGTCAAATTGTAGCTGAGTGGGATATTTTACTGGAAATGTGATTATACTCACAAACTGTAGTACTGCCACTGTGTTCGGACCTGAGTCTGGGGAGAAGCTCTGAATGGAACTGGAATTATACCCTATTTCTGACTGCACCAGATTCCTTTCAGTGACCAAAGGCAAGTTGGATGGTGTGTTCACTGACCACAAAGTACAGTCTGATGTGTACATGGCTGTCAGAAAGAAAGAAGCCTCTTTCTTAATTTTATATACTCAATATGTAGGATCTCATCTCATTTGATGAGATATTGGTGCCAATTTGCACCAGGATCTGGATTTTCACTCTTCCCCTTGACAATATCCTGCAGCTGCACCTTTACACCCTGAACACTGGCACCCATGAGGCAACACACCATCCTTGTGTCTCTTCTGTGGCCACAGTATCTCCTGCCTGTCTCCACTAACTAGTGAGTAAACTGTCAGTATTACACTGCCCGACTTTACCCTTCCCTGCCACAGGAGAACCACCAGGGGTTCCTCATCTTGTTTAGAAATTCGTAGAATCAGGTACAGGCAAAAGTTTTGAAAAAGTGTTCATGGACTCAGGCTGACTGTCTGAGAAACTTGCTTAGACACTGTATGCTCTAGACATTGAAGATCACAGAGATTAGGCCCAGAGGCCAAGTTTTGGCTGGTGTAAATAGAAGGTGACCCCACCTGTTTCCTTCCAGACACCAAAGGCAAGCTGAATGGTGTGTTCACTGACTGTAAGATACTGTCATTTGTGTACATGAGTAACTGAAAAAAGAGACAATGTGAGACAGGAGAGTTACCATGGTCAGGGTCAGGGCCATATCCATGAGAGTTATGTCCTTCCCAGAGGATGCTGGAGTTCATGGTCATGGACTGAATTACATTACAAAGACACAGGAATCATTAAGAAATCACCCTGAAAGCATGTACCACGGGGCTTAATGACAATGTTTATTGCATTGTTATGAGACTGGCGCTATATGATGAGCTATTGGCCTCACAATCTGGAACATAATGATCTTGCACCTTATGGTTTTCTTTCTCTGCAGCTGTTATACATTGTTCTGCATTTTGTTAGTGTTTCAACTTGTACGACCACAACACACTACATTATTTTTTCACCCAGTATGCTAATACACCAACAATAGGGGCTGCCTGTCTAGATCTGATATTCTGCAACATTCAAGGGAAAATTTTGAGTACAGAAGTTGCTGAACCTTCAGGAACAAGTGATCATAAATTTTGTCTCTAAGTACTTTGGGGGAGGATATCAGTAAAAATGAAAACCCTTACAATGAATTTCACAAAGACAAAGTTTGTGCAGATGTGGCAAAGACCTTAGAAGGCAAACTGGAAGAAAGTGCTTGACATTGTGTCAATTGATGGACAACGGCATCGATTTAAATAGGTAATATATGTAGTGGAGGAAATGTTCATACCCTATAGGTGAGGTGCTGGATGATTGGAGGACAGCTCATGTTCTGTTGTTTAAGAAAGGCTGTAAAAGTAATCCAGGAAATTACAGGCTGGTAAGGTTAATTAGGAAGATACAGTCGCTAGGTATACATGGTGAGGTAGCAAATTGGATTAGACATTCTCTCAATGAGAGAAGCCAAAGAGTGGTCATAGAGGATTGCTTCTCTGAGTGGAGGCCTGTGACTAGTGGTGTGCCACAAGGATCAGTGCTGGGTCCATTATTATTTGTCATCTATATCAATGATCTGGTTGATCATGTGGTAAATTGGATCAGCAAATTTGCTGATGATACAAAGATTGGGGGTACAGTCGACAGTGAGGAAGGTTTCAAAGCTTGCAAAGGGATTTGGACCAGCTGAAAAAATGGGATGACAAATGGCAGATGGAGTGTAATGCAGACAAGTGTGAGGTATTGCACTATGGAAGGTCAAACCCAGGTAGAACATACAAGGTAAATGGTAGGACACTTTCTTTTCTTTTTCAATCTTTTTATTAAGTTTCATATATATAAAAAAACATAACATAATAATGAATAGGTTATGAATACAATAGACTTGAAATTACATTGGTAATAAGATAATAATATCCTATTAAAACATCAACAGAAACAAGTATATTAATCCATCAAGTCTTTATAACTATATATGAAAAGAAAACAAAAATAATCGTCAAAAAAGAAAAAAAAATTGAAAATAAGTGAAAGAAAATGTATGTTGATAAAAAAAAACACTAAACTAAACTAACATGGGCAATAGTAACAGTTTATAAGTATGTGATAGTGTCAGAAAAAAACTCCGGAACTCCATACCTGAACAAGAATAAGCAGAAAGAAGGTCTAGAAAAGGTCAGATTAATTCATATGAAAATGCTGAATAAACGGTCCCCAAGTCTCCTCAAATTTGACTGATGAGTCAAAAATAGTGCTTCTAATTTTTTCCTAACTTAGATATGAAATAGTTTGAGAAAGCCACTGAGACGTGGTAGGAGGATTTACTTCTTTCCAGTTTTGTAATATAGACCTTCTGGCCATTAATGTTACAAAAGCAATCATTCGTCTGATTGAAGGGGAAAACTGAATACCATCCTCATTTGGTATACCAAAAATTGCAGTAATAAAATGAGGTTGTAAATCGATATTCCAAATTGAAGAAATGGTAACAAATATGTCCTTCCAATAGTTATGTAAAGTGGGACTTGACCAAAACATGTGGGTCAATGAAGCCACTTCTAGATGACACCTGTCACATTGAGGGTTAATATAAGAGTAAAATCGAGCAAGCTTATCTTTAGACATATAAGCTCTATGTACAATTTTAAATTGTATTAAAGCATGTTTAGCACATACAGAAGAGGAATTAACCATTTGTAAATTTTTTTCCCATTTATCTGTTGAAATATTATATCGGTTCTTTTTCCCATTCTTGTTTAATTCTATCTGATATTTCTGGTTGTATCTTCATAATCATATTATAAATAAAAGCTACTAATCCCTTCTGACAAGGGTTTAAGGTAAAAATCAAATCTGAGAAATCCACTGAAGTTGAATTGGGAAAAGATGGTAGAACTTTATGTAAGAAATTTCTGATTTGTAGATATCTGAAAAAATTAGATTTAGGTTATTTAAATTTGTTGGAAAGTTGGTCAAAGGACATCAAAGTATCTTCAAAAAAAAGATCACGAAAATGGTAGGACACTGAGGAGTGCAGTAGAACAGAGGGATCTGGGAATACAGATACTTAATTCCCTAAAAGTGGCATCACAGGTAGATCAGGTAGTAAAAAGAGCTTTTGGTACATTGCCCTTTATAAATCAAAGTATTGAATATAAGAGTTGGAATGTTATGGTGAGGTTGTGTAAGACATTGCTGAGGCCGAATTTGGGGTATTGTGAGCAGTTTTGGTCACCAAATTACAGGAAGGATATTAATAAGTTTGAAAGAGTGCAGAGAAGGTTTATAAGGATGTTGCCAGGACTTGAGAAACTGAGTTACAGAGAAAGGTTGAATAGGTTAGGACTTTATTCCCTGGAGCATAGAAGAATGAGGGGAAATTTGATAGAAGTATATAAAATTATGATGGGTACAGATAGTGAATGCAAGCAGGCTTTTTCCACTGAGGCTAGGGGAGAAAAAAACCAGAGGACATGGGTTAAGGGTGAAGGGGGAAAAGTTTAAAGGGAACATTAGGGGGAACTTCTTCACACAGAGAGTGGTGGGAGTGTGGAATGAGCTGCCAGATGAAGTGATAAATGCAAGCTCAATTTTACCATTTAAGAAAATCTTGAACAGGTACATAGATGAGAGAGATATGAAGGTATATGGTCCAGCACAGGTCAGCAGGACTAAGGATAAAAATAGTTCAGCACAGCCAAGAAGGGCCAAAGGGCCTGTCTCTGCACTGTAATGTTCTGTGGTTCTAAGGTCAGGAGATGCAAAAAAAATAGATCAACTACATGGATGAGCAAAGGTATATAAAATATTGAAGAAAGGACAGCTAAGTAAGGAATACAGAAAAAAGGATAGAAATACATATTAACCATAGGGCAAATGAAAATATGAGAGCAATAGTCAAGTGTGAAATTCAAATTGCCAAAGGCAGGTTGATAATATTGCTGATAATATTAAGATTAACCAAGATGTTTTGTCAATACTTCAGTCTTAAAAGAAATGTTCAGTAGAAAGTTAAGTGTATTAGTAATAACAATGGGGTGTTAAATTATGCAGAGGCAGATATAACGGATACTCTTAACTCTTATTTTGCTGAAGTATTCAACTGCAAAGACGTTAAAAATAAAGTTGCTTAAGCTGATTCAGAGATTTAGTAAGTTAGATCCTGCTTCAGCTGAAAAGGTTGAAAGTTAATAAATCTCAGTGCCAGACAACATATATCCAAGGGTACTTAAAGAAGTCTATGATTAAAAATAGAAGCACATAACAAGAATTTTTTAAAACAAAGAAAATCAAAAAATCTGAGAGGCAAAGGGACTTTGGTGTCATTGTGCAGAACACCCTAAAGGTTAACTTGGAGGTTGAGTTGGTGGTGAGGAAGGCAAATACAATGTGAGTATTCTTTTCAGAGGTCTAGAATACTAGAGCAGGGATGTGATTCTGAGGCTTTATAAGGCACTGGTGAGGCCTCACCTTGACTATTGTGTGCATTCTTGTGCTCCTCGTCCTCCAAAATCCCCACCTTCCTGTGGGTGAAACAAAGCTCGTTCAGTGTCCTTACTGTGTGTCTCGTGGTGTGTATGTCTGTGTAACAGTGGACCTGGCTTTTATCTCTCCATGTTGGATACCAGCTGTCCATCAACCTGCTCTGTCCTCCACTTTCTGCAGGAACTCTACAAGCAGGAAAGTAACCTTGGAGAAAAGGTAAACAAGCTGGCAGAGAAACCATAACATCATTCTTCTGAGCAGTTTGTCTCTCACTCTCTCATTGCACTGGATGCCTCCCTCTCTCTCTCTCTTCTCTCTCTCTCTCTCTCTCTCTCTCTCTCTCTCTCTCTCTCAACAGCAGCACAGTTCATAGGGTCTATTCTGGATCCCGTTTCAAACTAGGTTTTCCCTCCGACACCCCCTTCCTTTTAGGAAACTTTTATGAAGGAAAAATTTAAGATTAAATGTATAATAGAGTTTGAAACAATACATAACTAATAATGAGATAACAGTAAAACAGGTATAATTTTGAACTTAACAATGTTGTCTAGACAAACAATGTTGCCAGTACCTTTGACATGTCTTATTTGTAGATCATATTCTTGCAATATCAGACTCCAATTCAACAACTTTGTTCTTATGTTTCATATTTGTCAGAAATACCAACAGATTATGATCTGTATAAACTATCAGTAGTTTCTGTACAGGACAAATATAAACCTTGAAATGTTGTAGTGCTAGAATAAGTGACAATAACTCTTTTCCTACAGTAGAATAATTTTTCCGGTGTACATTAAATTTCTTTGAGAAATAAGCCACTGGGTGTTCAATGTCATCCACATCTTGAAGCAATACTGCCCCAGCAGCCTGGTCACCAGTGTTTGTTGCTGTAGAGAATGGTTTTGAAAAATCAGGTGCTTTGAGTGCAGGATGATGACACAATATAGTTTTCAGTCATTCAAACGCTTCCTGGCAGAGGTCAGTCCATACAAATCTCTTACTCTTTCCCAGAAGTTTTGTGGGGAGAGCAATATCTGCAAAGTTTTTACAGAACTTTTGGTAATCGTCCACCATTCCTAAAAAACCTTCTCAAAGCTTTCTTAGTCGGAATGGGAACTTCAGCAATAGACTATACCTCGACTTTTACAGGAACCAGTTGTCCCTGACCTACTACATACCCAAGATATGTGACAGTAGCATGGCCAAGCTCACTTTTAACAAGGTTCACTGATAGATTGGCCTCTGACAGCCTTTTGAACAGTTTTTCCACCGCTGCAATGTGCTCTTCCCACGTGTCACTCCAGACCACTAAATCATCGCAATAAGCCTGTGTTTTCTAAACCTCTAATTACTGAGTCGATCATTCTTTGAAATGTCCCTGGAGCATTTTTCATTCCAAAAGGTAAAATATTATATTCATACAACCTTGAAGGTGTGACAAATGCTGAGATTTCTCTAATCCTTTCAGTCAAAGGAACACACCAATATCCTTTCAGCAGGCCAATTTTTGTGAGGTACTTAGCCATTTCCACTTTATTAATACAATCATCTGCTCTTGGGATAGGATAAGCATCTGTCTTTGTGATGGCATTAATTTTCCTATAGTCAGTACAGAATCTCATGCTACCATCCAATTTGGGAACAAGAACACAAGGCACTGCCCAGTCTGAGGTAGATCGCCTAATGATACCGGCTGCTAGCATGTATTCAATTTCTTTTTCCACCAGCTTAGTTTTCTCTAAGTTCATTCTATAGTGATGCTGTTTAATGGCCTGGGCTGAATTTACAATGACATCATGCATTGCACTCTTGCACCGCCTCGGAACATCGGGGAATAAATCCTTATGCCTGTTAATTAACTCTGGCACGCACTGTCGGGTTAGACCACTGCTCTCTGAGTAAGGTCAAAGGTGACACAATATGCTTAGCTCTCAACTCTAACTACCCCTGTAATGTTTTCAAAGTAAACTACCCTGGACAGACTGGATTTCTTTAGGAAGACCTATCAGTATAGAAAATTTGTTAAGTGCTTTTACCACAGTCTTGGCCTTAATGTTCCAGAGGGGCACCACTCCATGGAACCTAGACACAGCACACGTGATAGTTAATAGATACTCATAGCCAGCTGCAATCTTTGACAATGGGCCCACATAATCCACTATGACCCTGGAAAATGGTTCACCAAAAACAGATATCAGCCTAAATGATGCTGCTGGGATTACCTGATTAGGTTTTCCTGCACCCTGACAGGTATGGCAAATCCTGCACAAGTTCACAACATCCTTCCTTAAATTAGGCCAGTAGAATTCCTTCACAATTCTATTTACTGTCTTTTCCCTAGGTGTCCACCTAAAGACATACCATGAGCCATGTTTAAAATCTCAGCCCTGTAAACTTTCAGGACAACCATTTGATGTTCAATAGCCCAATCTTCACTTGCAGGCACAGCAGGTGGTCTCCACTTTCTCAGTAACACCCCATCCTTAAGGTAATACCCCACTGACTCTCTCTGAACCTCTTCTTCTGTGAGAGCTGTCTCCCTTAATACAGCAAGTTCAGAATCTTGACTTTGTTCTGCTATTACTTCATCCCTAAACAAGGACAAACCTTTCTCATCCTCTTTACTCCCCTCAGCCTTACTCCCCTAATCCTGATGTAACATGAAAGGTAGAAAAGTCTCTGACAATTCCCTTAAATTAAATCCCTGTCTTTGCTAACTGCGTCTGTATCTGTGCATGGGTCATCAGCCACAAGCTTGTTGTTATCTGTACTGCTGAATAGATCTCACCCTGGATAGGTGCCAATCTATCACTTAAGTCTACCAAACTCAGCACCATCACTAAGGTTACAAAGACCACATTTACATTCTGAAAGTTCCCAAACAATCCATCGATTCTATTTTTCTGACCCTTACTTCATTCTGTCTCCATAGTAACCCAGTCAGGTGGTCTCTCAAACCCAAAACAATCTTTTCCCTCGACATTGTAATCTTGAACAACAGCTCTGACCTTGGAGTTGCTTACTTCCAACTTCTAAAACAGAATTTAACAAGCTGACACATTTCAACAGACCATTGTCCTGCAAGCAGGGTCATAGGTCGTGAAACCAGTCCAAACTTCTCAAGTTCTTTATTTAAAAATCTAGAAACAGCCCCTGTAACGTTCTCCTTCGGGTGTAACGAAACGCCGAATTTAACGTCCGGATAAACCACAGCCAATGCAAACCAGATCGCAGTAAGATTAACCATTTACTGTTCACTCTTCACATTAACATATGGTGAAAACTGTTGATAAAACAGTACAAGATTGATACAGTATTTGTTCCTTCCTTAATATCACATTTCAAGTGTAAATACTTGCAAAGGTGACTATAACTACATTACACTAAGGTGCAGTATACAGGGAGAGTTTACCTGCTCCATTGACTACTTTAAATACACTTCCATGCAAACTATCCGCGACTCTTTAACTAACGAAAGCATAAACATTATCTACCGTCGTTACCTCTAACAGGATCAGCATTAACATCTTAGTTCAATATATCGATTATCTATTAACTTACAGCGTTGCTCTCACTGTGATTTCTCATGCCTGCAAAACTGCTTGTGCTCAGGTGAGCCTCGTGGAAAGCCCCCACCCTCGCGCTAATTTCAAACCGGTGTTTTCCCACAAGACGCGGCGAAACCGGATGTGACGTCATCGCATGCCGATATATTTTACATGCAATGAATACACTTTAAACACTTCTAATTCTAACTAGAAAATACTATTGAATGAATTACTAAGCGAAAATATTATAAACTAAATAACTGTCGTAAAGACAGCACAGCCCCTTTCTCACTATTGTCCATAAAATTCCAATCATCAGCTTTCAACTCATCACCAACTTTTAGAACATAGTCTAGCACAAACGACTGAGAATCCTCAATTTTCACTGGCACCAAGGTTAACCCTTCAATCACTGAACCAAGTCCATCCGACAGAAAAAACCTTTTCAACCGAGTCAGACACCTCAGATCTTAACGGAGTTTCAACACAAGGTTCAACACCCTGGAAATTCACAGGTGCTTCAACAACCTGAACACAGGCAAACGGGACAGCTGCCTCTTCTAGGCTTTTAATACCAGTCCCAGTTTCAAATTCCAGGTTCCCCTGATCCTCTCAGCTACTCTCTGGGCAACTCCTATCCGGAAAAAACTCAACTTTGTTGGGTTAAAACAACCTCGTCTGCTAACCCAGCAGACTCCTGCAAGGTAGTGACATTCTTCTCATCTCAGAATGCCCTTACATCATCAGGAACACACTTAAATTCTTTAATAACACCCAGCTCTTTCAACCTATAAAAAATCACCAGGGTCCAACACTGGACCTCCCAGCTGCCACATCTTACTCTCGAACTGTCTCTGAGCTTCCCGTTCCTCCCTCTTTCAGCTTCTCTCTGCCTCCAGTTTTTTTACTCATAACTCAAACTCGTACAGTTGTGCCCTTCGCCTCTCCTCAGCATCAATCCTTAATCTTTCCAGCTGAAACTAGGCCTCAAAACCGTTAGGTTTACTTTCAGGAAACAACTCCAACTCCTCTACTTGAAACACCTCCTTGAATACATAATATTCAGCTATGGCTCTCTGCATCTCTGACCTCCTCGTTGTCTACTTCACCTTCAAAAGTTTCAACATTTTTGCAATACTCAACAGCTCCAACTTCCTGGCTTCCTCTAATGCCTCAGAGGTTGGCTCCGCCAAAAATTTATCAACGCCCATTTCTGCTGTTTTTCCACACAACCAAATCAAATAAGAGAATTTTCCTAATCAATTCACGTAAGCCCCCCACACAATTTTTGTTCATATCCTGGACGCAGGCCCTAATTTTGTCACGTACCCCGCGACTGGGTTAAAGAACCAGCAGAAATGGAAAACACACTGGAGTCTGGTATTAGTATGAAATAATAATGTTTATTAGTAACTAGGTAATACAGTAACATTAATGCAAATATATTGAACAGGTTGGCAATGGTGTGTGTAAATAGGAACAAAAACTAGTTTCTTCCAAACCTAGGGGTAAATGGATACAGTCTTACGATGTGGTAGAGAGTTCAAGAGTTCAAGAGAGAGAGAGATCGAGATCGAGAGAGAAAAGCCATCGAGCTGTCTTCTGAAGTCCTGCAGTCACCGACTATGAACATAATATGTACGACTGTTCTTCAGTGGTGGAATTATCACCCAGGCAAGGGTGGATACACAAATAATTCCCCACCGGTCGCACCTTTTCACACTGTGAGCCACTGATCGATTTCCCCGAATCGATCCTCCAAAATCCCCACCTTCCTGTGGGTGAAACAAAGCTCATTCAGTGTTCGCACTGTGTCTCGTGGGGTGTCTTACTGTGCAACAGTAGACCTGGCTTTTATCTCCCCATGTTGGATACCAGCTGTCCATCAATCTGCTCCACCCTCCACTCTCTGCAGGGACTTGACAAGCAAGCAAGTGACCTCGGGGGGGGGGGGGGAGAAAGTAAACAAGCTGGCAGAGAAACCATAACATCAATCTTCTGAGCAGTTTCTCTCTCTCTCTCTCTCTCTCTCTCTCTCTCTCTCTCTCATTGCACTGGATGCCTCCCTCTCTCTCTTAATAGCAGCATAGTTCATAGGGTCTATTCTGGACCCTGTTTCTAACTAGGTTTTCCCCTGACAATATGGAGAACATTCAATGAATCTGGGTCTGTGCTCACGGGAATTTAGAAGGATGAGGGATGTTCTCATTGAAACATTTTGAATGTTGAAAGGCTGAGACAGAGTGTATGTGGAAAGGATGTTTCCAATGATGGGAGAGTCCAAGACAAGAGGGGCCCAGGACTCAGGATAGAGGGGTGTCAATGCAAAACATTTGCAGAAATTTCCTTTGCCAGAGGGTGGTGAATTTGTGGAATTTATTTTCACGTGCAGCTGTGGAGGCCTGCTCATTGGGTGTATTTAAGATAGAGTTTGATAGGTTCTTGTTTGGACATGGCATCAAAGCAGATGGGGAACAGGCCTGGAAATGGGTTTGAGAAGGTTTCATGGTCCTGTCTGGCAATTCCCTACCTTGTTATTACCACCTCAATTGGGCCTTAATCACAATGACTTCCAGTCATTCCCAGTTCCACTAATTACACACACCTGCTTTCCATCAGTAAATGCAGGATAAAAACTCTGGAGCCACAGCAATGAACTGCCAGTTCATCGGTCGACTCTAGTGTGAGTCACATCGTCTCATTGTTCTTTAGGACTGTCAGTTCTAAGTTCTGCATAGTTTCCTGAATACTCTACATGAACCTTGTCTCTGTTTAAAGACTCTCCTGGATACTGGCTCCGTGTTTGCGGTGGTGCTAACGCTTAATGACTCTGCCTCAGCACCTGTGTCCTGCACTTGGGTTATCCCCAGCCACGTCCTTGCAAAAAAAAACAAATTGGCCAAGAATTAACACAGCAGACATGGACCCCGTGCAGCAGACCCTCGTCAGCCAGGACTATCTACATGGCACCCACAAGTAACTGCTCAGGGAGATAATTGAAAACCTTCGTACACTATCCATGAATGTGAGGATGGTCAGTGAGTAGGTTGTCTGGGTATCCGCTTCCCTTACTCTGTCCCTTCCAAGAACCCTGACTGACCAAACTGCACAGCCCGGGATGGCTACGCCGCTGGGATCAGCAACACAATCTCCTCGAGAGCTATGCATACTCAAGCCAGAACCCTATGCTGGGGACCTGGAGAAGTGCCGGGCCTTATTACAATGCTCCCTGGTCTTTGAGCTACAGCTGTGGATGTACACCTTGGATAGAACAAAGATTGCGTACATCATAGAGCTGTTTCAAGGGGATTCCTTGGCATGGACCACCGTGATATGGGACAACCAACCAGTGGTTTGTTGTTCCTCATTCTTCTCCAAAATGAGGCAGGACTTCGAACAGCCCATTTGCTGTAAGGACACTGCAAAGCACTTGCTAACTCTTTGTCATGGTTCACGAAGTGTGGCAAAGTACTCCATCCAGTTTCGAACCTTAGTAGCTGACTCAGGGTGGAATGACTAGGCCCTGCGGGAGGTTTTCCGACAGGGCCTCTCAGATAAAAGATGAACTGGCAGCAAGGGACTGCAGGCAGTCTGGACTCTCTGTTCTCGCTAGCCACCAGGCTAAATAATCGACTTGTAGAGCGTCTGAGGGGGGAAAATACTGTTGCCCCACTCCTCGGGGAAGCCTATGTCCCACCTTACCATCTTCAACCAGCCTCCCCTTCCCAGTCGCTCCAAGTATAGCTCCTGCTCCGACCGTCCCCACCACCCTGAGGGAGGAACCGATGCAGCTGGAACAGAACCATTTCTCCCCTGCCGAACGACTTCGGAGGCGGATAGCTGGGGATTGTTACTATTGTGGCCATCCAGGACATTTCCGGGATACCTGTCCTCTACGGCCAGAAAAGGAGAGCTTACCAGTAGAAAGGGGGACCCTGGTGAGCCAGACGATATTCCCTTCAGCCCCCCAGACCCGGATGCAGATACTGACTATCGTGAATTATCAACAACAGTCCCTGTCTCTATCCACTTTGGTGAATTCCAGTGCCAAGGGAAATCTTCTGGACGAGGACGTAGCCTCCCAGGCTGGAATACCTCTGCAGCCATTAAATACCCCTTTGGAGGCCAGGGATACTGGATGGAAAACTGCTAGCTTGGGTGACACACTGTACACCACCCCTGACCTTGATTCTGACTGGAAACCATCAGGAGGAGGTACGATTCAATCTCATCCATTCTCCTCAAGCCCCTTAGTTCTCGGATACCCCTGGTTGAACCACCACAATCCCCACATTGACTGGTCCACTGGGAGGATAGCCAGCTGGTGCCTGTTTTGCCACGCCAACTATCTGTTGTCGGCTCCATCTCCCAGTGAGGCTACCGCATCCCCGCCTGTCTTGGAACCCTTCGACTTGTCCAGAGATCCCACCAAATACTATGACCTGCGGCAGACATTCAGCAAACAACGGGCTCTTTCCCTGCCTCCGCACCACCCGTATGATTGTGCCATCGACCTTCTCCCTGGGGCCTTGTTACCCACCAGTCATCTTTATAACCTATCCTGACTGGAGAGAGAAGCCATGGAGAAATACATTAGTGAGTCCTTCGTGGCGGGTATTACTCGACCTTCATCTTCCCCAGTAGGCACCAATTTCATCTTTGTAGAAAATAAGGATGGGTTATTTCTTATTTGTTTACATTGATAATATCTTAATGTTTTCTGGCAGCCCCCAGGAACACATTCACCATGTGCTTCTAGTGCTCCAGAGACTGGGAAAACCAGTTATTTGTGAAGGTGGAGAAAGGTGAGTTCCATGTTCATTCGGTTAGCTTCCTGGGCTATATCACTGAGAGCGGGCAGGTGAGAGCAGACCTTGAGGAGATCTGGGCAGTGGAAGAATGGCTTATGTCCATGACCGACAAGGAACTTCTACCGTCGGTTTACCAGGGACTACAGTAAGGTAGTGGCACCCCTTACCTGACTTACCTCGCCTACAACACCTTTTTGTTGGGACTCTGAAGCTGACTTGGCATTCACTGACCTGAAGATGCGTTTCACAAGCGCTCCTGTCCTGGTCCATCCTGACCCCTCCCGCCAATTCATTGTTGAGGTTGACGCCTCTGACTCTGGGATAGGAGCAGTCCTGTCCCAACAATCAAGTTCGGACAAAAAGTTACATCCCTGTGCCACCTTTTGTCATTGACTATCCCCTGCCATGTGGAATTACGATGTAGGGAATCAGGAACTACTTGCGCTCAAGCTAGCATTGGAGGAGTGGAGGCCCTGGCTACAGGGGGCAGAACAACAGTCTGTGGTATGGACTGATCATAAGAACCTGGGATGTATTCAGACCGCCAAACATTTGAACTCCCGCCAGGCCTGTTGGGCATTATTTTTTGTACGATTCAAGTTTTCCCTCACATACCATCCGGGGTCCAAGAACGGGAAGCTGGATGCGCTTTCCCGCCAATACAACTCCAAGGAAGACACTTCCAGTCTCTAGGCTCCCACCATCCTCTGGTGGCCACCCACACTTGGGAGATTGAGTCCAAAGCAAAGGAAGCCCAGTGGGATGATCCTGACCCTGGCAATGGACCCGGCGATTGCCTTTATGTGCCCTATTCCGTCAGATCTCAGGTTTTCCAGTGGGGGCACACATCTCGGTTCGCCTGCCAAACCAGGAGTGATCGGACCCTGGTTCTCTTGAAAAGACACTTTTGATGGCCTTCCATGGAGGCGGATACCCGTTCCTATGTCTCTGCATGTTCCATCTGTGATCATGGAAAAGCCTCTCATTGGCCACCTGCACGATTATTTTGTCCTCTACCTGCCCTGTTTGTCCTTGGTTGCACATTGCCATAGATTTCGTCACTGGTCTACCCCCTTCAGGACGAAACACCACTGTACTCACCGTGGTAGACCAGTTTCTCCAAGACAGTTCACTTTGTAGCTCTCCCCAAACTCCCTTCTGCTCAGGAAACTGCAGAATTCTCATCCACCACGTCTTCCACCTCCACGGAATCCCCGCGGACATTGTCTCTGATCGAGGTTCCTAATTCATCTCGTAGGTGTGGAAGGCCTTCTGTCAAGGTGCTTCAGTCAGCCTGTCATCTGGCTTCCACTGCCAGACGATCGGGCAAATGGAACAGGTCAATCAGGACTTGGAGGCGATGCTATATTTAACAACCCGTCTACCTGGAGTGATGACCTTGCGTGGGTTGAGTACGCCCGCAACTCTCTGGTTAGTTCTGCCATTGAAAGGTCTCCCTTCGAGTGCTCCCTTGGGTACCAACCGCTGCTATTCCCCACGCAAGAAGAGGAGATTGTGGTGCCGTCTGTTCAGGACCATATCGATCGGTGCCATAAGCTTTGGGAGGACACATTCACGGCCCTGCTCAGGTCAGCAAATCACAATAAGAAGATTGCCGACTGACATCGGACTCCTGTGCCTGAATGCAGATCTGAGCAGATGGTGTGGCTTTCATCCAAGGACATCCCTCAAAAACGAACCTAGGAAACTCACCCCTCGCTTCCTGGAATCTTTCAACATCAAACATGTCAACAATCCCACAGCAGTCCGACTCAAACTACCATGACCTGTGCACATCCACCCTACTTTTCATGTTTCCCAATTAAAGCCAGTTTCCATCAGCCCCTTGCATCCTCCAACTGAAACCCCTCCACCAGCCTGTATCATTGACAACCATCCGGTATACACCGTCTGACAACTACTGGGTTGGGGCAGGGGCTTCCAATACCTGCTAGACTGGGAAGGAGATGGCCTAGAAGAGCATTCCTAGATTCCCCACTCCTTCATCCTGGACCCATCCTTCCTCCAGGACTTTCATCAGGACCATCCAGACAAGCCTGAAGGATAGCCTAGAGGCTCCCGCTGGTGGGGGGTGGGGGGGGAGATTACTATCATGGTTCCATCTGTGAATTCCCCACTTTGCTATTACCTCCTTAGTTGGGCCTTAAAACCCTTGTCTGATTTCCAATCATTCCCAGTTCCCTAATTACACAAACCTGCTTTTCATCAGTTAATGCAGGATAAAAACTCTGGAGCCACAGCAATGAACTGCCAGTTCGTTGGTCAACTCTAGTGTGAGTCACCTCATTTCATGGTTCTTTAGGACTGTCAGTTCTAAGTTCTGCATTGTTTCCTGGATATTCTACGTGAACCTTGTCTTTGTTTAAAGACTCTCCTGGATGCCGGCTCCCTGTTCGCAGTGATCCTAACACTTAACGACTCTGCCTCAGTGCCTGTTTCCTGCACTTGGGTTCGTTCCCAGCCATGTCCTTGCAACAGAAGAAGAAAGAAAGGATAATTCATAACTGAATGTTGAAGCAGACTCGATGGGATAAATGGCCTAGTTCTGCTCCTGTGTCTTATATTTCTATGGTTTTATGTTAGCAGAAAAGTAGCAGGGGTTCAGAAAGAGCAAATCATGTTTCACTAATATGTTGTAGGTCTATGAAGAGGGAAATAATTATAGACCAGGGAGCCTTACATCTGTTGTGGGAAAGCTGTTGGAAAAGATTCTTAGAGATAGGATGTGTGGGCATTTAGAGAATCATGGTCTGATCAAGAACAGTCAGCATGGCTTTGTGAAGGGCAGATCGTGCCTGAAAATCAGAAGGCATGGGATCCAGGGAAGTTTGGCCAGGTGGATTCAGAATTGGCTTGCCTGCAGAAGGCAGAGGGTTGTGGTGGAGTGAGCACATTCAGATTGGAGGGTAGTGCCTAGTGGTGTCCCACAAGGATCTGTTCTGGGACCTCTACTTTTTGTGATTTATATTAACGACCTGGATGTGGGGGTAGAAGGGTGGGTTGGCAAGTTTGCAGACGACACAAAGGTTGGTGGTGTTGTGGATAGTGTAGAGGATTATCAAAGACTGTAGAGAGATATCGATAGGATGCAGAAGTGGGCTGAGAAGTGGCAGATGGAGTTCAACCCAGAGAAGTGTGAAGTGGTACACTTTGGAAGGACAAACTCCAAGGGAGAGTACAAAGTAAATGGCAGGTTACTTAGTATTGTGGAGGAGCAGAGGGATCTGGGGGTACATGTCCACAGATGCCTGAAAGTTGCCTCACAGGTAGATAGGGTAGTTAAGAAAGCTTATGGGGTGTTAGCTGTCACAAGTCGAGGGATAGAGTTTAAGAGACGCGATGTAATGATGCAACTCTATAAAACTCTAGTTAGGCCACACTTGGAGTACTGTGTCCAGTTCTGTTCGCCTCACTATAGGAAGGATGTGGAAGCATTGGAAAGGGTACAGAGGAGATCTACCAGGATGGTGCCTGGTTTAGAGAGCATGCAGTATGATCAGAGATTAAGGGAGCTAGGGCTTTACTCTTTGGAGAGAAGGAGGATGAGAGGAGACATGATAGAGGTGTACAAGCTATTAAGAGGATAGACAGAGTGGACAGCCAGCATCTCTTCCCCAGGGCACCACTGCTCAGTACAAGAGGACATAGTTTTAAGGTAAGGGAAGGGAAGTTCAAGGGGGATATTGGAGGAAGGTTTTTCACTCAGAGTGGTTGATGCATGTAATGCACTGCCTGAGTCAGTGGTGGAGGCAGATACACTAGTGAAGTTTAAAAGACTACTAGACAGGTATACGGAGGAATTTAAGGTGGGGGGGGTTATATCGGAGGCAGGGTTTGAGGGTCAGTACAACGTTGTGGGCCAAAGGGCCTGTATTGTGCTGTACCATTCTATGTTCTATGAATAAGATTTATGATAACAATAAAAAAGTGATATCATTTACTTGGGCTTCAGAAGGATTTTGAGAAGGTACCCCAGAAGAGATTAATATTCAAATTACAGGAGGTACGAACTCAGGCAATGGGATGAGAATGTGTGCAGAATTGTCTCAAAAACAAAGGGCAGGGTTATGGTGAGGGGATCATTTTCACACCCGGAAGATGTTAAAAGTGGGGTTCCACATGAATCCGTCTTGGGGCTGCTGCTGTTTTTATTTGCATCAATGATAAGCACAGAACTAATAAACTAAGTTAAGTTTGCAGATAACACGAAATTAGAGAGATGGGCAAATAACATTCAGGCAGCAGAATCAATACAGGTAGATCTAAACAAAATCCTGATGTGGGCAGATAAATGACAGGTGAAATTTAAAGTAAGTAAATGTAAAATATTACATATAGGAAGTAGATGTATTAGATATAAAAATATAATGGGGGCCTTGAGTAAGAAAGTGCATTGTATGTGAAGGATTTGAGTCTCCTAGAAGACATCACTATCAACTTCTTGGCAATGCGCTGAAGCAAAGAGGAAGGCTAATATAATGTGAGGCTATATAATGCGCTCAGAGGAGTTCAGAGCCAGAGCTGTTTCAAGCACTTGTGAGGCCACGCCTTGAGAAATGTGTAAAATTCTGATCTCCATATTTTGTAAGGGATGTGAAGGCACTGACAAGATATCAGAGAAGGGCGACTACTCTGATTGCAGGACTGCACGGTGTGAGCTATGCAGAAAGATTGAGAGAATTGAATCTATTTGGCCTAAGTTGACATATAATGAGAGGAGATATGATAGAGGTGTTCAGAATCATTAAGGGGAGGGGTAAGTAGGATGCCAACTGCTACTTCAAAAAGACTAACATCAGAAAGCAATTTTTTACAGACTGATTTGACAGATACACAATGAACTCAACACTCTCACAGAAGCATAAAATGACAGTTACAGAATGAACACCACTCTCACACTGAAAGAGACTAGGAGATATAGGAAGAACACCACAATCCTGTAATCTATGCATCTGTTTCTGGCTCCCCCTCCCCCTCCCCCACCCCACTCCTCCCTCTCTCCCCCCACCCCCATGTGGTGGCCAGTGCTACCGGTAACTAGTGGTGTGCCTCAGGGATCTGTACGGGGTCCAAAGTTGTTTGTCATATACATTAATGATCTGGATGATGGGGTGGTAAATTGGATTAGTAAGTATGTGGATGATACTAAGGAGGCGTTTTGGATAATGAAGTAGGTTTTTAAAGTTTGCAGAAAGATTTAGGCCAGTTAGAAGAGTGGGCTGAATGATGGCAGATGGAGTTTAATGCTGATAAGTGTGAGGTGCTACATTTTGGTAGGAATAATCCAAATAGGACATACATGGTAAATGGTCGGGCATTGAAGAACAGAGTGATCTAGGTATAATGGTGCATAGTTCCCTGAAGGTGGAATCTCATGTGGATAGGGTGGTGAAGAAAGCTTTTGGTATGTTGACTTTTACAAATCAGAGCATTGAGTATAGGAGTTGCCTGTCAGGGACGGGGGCCGGATGGACCCAAACACAGGACGCAGACACTGAAGTACTAGGGGGAGGACAGAATGGGGATGCCATGGCATTTAAGGGTAGAGCTGGGGTTCAGGTAGATAGAGTGTCAGGCGGGCAGAGCGGAGCGGGCTCCCAGAGTTCGAGTTCAGGCAGGCAGGTCTAGGTGTTTAGATAAGCCGGCGGAGAGCCCTCCCTGGGCGGGCCGCATATGTCCCGGGTAGGGTTGCCTCCCGGGCGGAAACACCGGAGGCCTGGGCACGACATGGACCCCTAGGCGGGTGCGGGGCACAATCCCAGGGTTCGGGTGGAAGAGGAGGACGGGGCAGAATACCCGCCGGACAGCGGCAGACCGGCCGGGCCTGCCCGACGGAGGCAAGGGATAGGAACGGGCATAGGTCCAGGGTGACCAACACAACAGTCATGATAACAGGAAAATCGGGAAAGGCCGTCAGACAGCGCGATCGCGCGAACAACACAAACGACCGGAGACGTGGGACCAGCGCATGGGAGGAAAGGTGAGGGAGAGGACCAACCTGGTACGGGGCAGAGAAGCATGATGAGGAGTAGATCTGAGACCGGGCAGGATAACAGAATGCAGAAAAGAGTTCGGAGCCGGCGGAGAACAGGAAACAGAACAAAATGACCATCCACCTGGTCCCAGTCCCAAGCCCCCTTATAAGCACCTGCAGCTCAATGAGTCACAGGTGTGCGTCCTTGAGCAAGGAGGGTCCTAACACGGGTGATGGGAGGGACAACTGCAAGACCCGGAGTCCGGAGTTCTCGGACTGGATCGAGACCCGGAACGCAGACTCTGGACCGGACCGGACCCTGACATTGGGATGTACTGTTAAAATTGTCGAAGGCATTGATAAGGCCGAATTTGGAGTATTGTGTACAGTTCTGGTCACCGAATTATAGGAACGATATCAACAAAATAGAGAGAGTACAGAAAAGATTTACTAGAATGTTACCTGGGTTTCAGCACCTAAGTTACAGGGAAAGGTTGCACAAGTCAGGTCTTTATTCTTTGGAGCATAGAAGGTTGAGGGGGGACTTGATAGAGGTATTTAAAATTAATAGGGGGTAGATAGAGTTGATGTGGATAGGCTTTTGGCATTGAGAGTAGGGGAGATTCAAACAAGAGGACATGAGTTGAGAGTTAGTGGGCAAAAGTTTAAGGGTAGCTGTGTGGAATGAGCTTTCAGTAGAAGTGGTTGAGGCAGGTTCAGTATTGTCATTTAAAGTAAAATTGAATAGGTATATGGACAGGAAAGGAATGGAGGGTTATGGGCTGAGTGCGGGTCAGTGGGACGAGGTGAGTCTAAGCGTCGGCACGGACTAGAAGGGCCAAGATGGCCTATTTCTGTGCTGTAATTGTTATATGGTTATATGTTTGCTGTTGTGTGCTGGGGCAGCAGGCTGAGGGCAGCAGACACCAACAGAATCAATAAACTCATTTGTAAGGCCAGTGATGTTGTGGGGGTGGAACTGGACTCTCTGACGGTGGTGTTCTGAAAAGAGGATGCTGTCCAAGTTGCATGCCATCTTGGACAATGACTCCCATCCACTCCATAATGTACTGGTCAGGCACAGGATTACATTCAGCCAGAGACTCATTCCACCGAGATGCAACACTGAGCGTCATAGGAAGTCATTCCTGCCAGCATCCATCAAACTTTACAACTCCTCCTTCGGAGTGTCAGACACCCTGAGCCAATAGGCTGGTCCTGGACTTTTTTTTCCATTTGGCATAATTTACTTATCATTATTTAATTATTTATGGCTTTATATTGCTATATTTCTACACTATTCTTGGTTGGTGCGTCTGTAACAAAACCCAATTTCCCTCGGGATCAATAAAGTATCTGTTTCTGTCTCACTCCCTCTCTCTTTCTCTCTGTTTACTTCTATCAAATTACCTCACCCTTGTATTTCTCTTGTTTATTTCTGGCCGCCATGCATCTATTCATCTGCCATTTTTTAGTATTTTTTGTATTATTTAAGTCTGTCTGTTCCTTTGCAGATTGATATATTTATTCTCGATTTCTTTTGACCTTTGACAGATTTGAAATACCGTTTAAAGACTGTTACATCAGCAACGTGACACACAAAATGCTGGAAGAACTCAGCAGAGTTCCTTGTGTTTCCCTGGATTGTCAACACCTTCAGATTTTCTCAGATTAGCAACGTGCTTATTTGACCGTTTCCATCCTGATCTCAGTCTCGCTATTGTATCTTTGTTCGAATCTTTGTGTATTTTGAATTGTATTGACTTAATTACTTACGTCCTTCATGTACACGAGAAGTAAAAATCTTTACGTTCTCTCTCTGTCTAAGTGTGCAATGTGCAATTTATAGCAAATTATAATAAATAGTATGTACAACAGCACAGTCACTATAACAGAGAAATGAGTGAGTGAGTACGGACAGACAGTTCGGTCAGTGTCGCTGGTCTCCGTTCAGAGATGAATAATTAGCCAACAAAAAGATGAAATCTGTAAATGTTGCTGCTTCGTGACAAAGCTCCGTCTTTGAAAGTAAATCTACCAGCTTATTTCAACCAGAGACGCACGCTGCTGAGGTAATGCCAAAGTATGTTGATGTATTTGTCTCCAATCGCCCCATTATTTACAATAGAGACAATGGTGTTGAATTAAAGTGTTTGTTCAAGCAACTGTAACGAAACAAGTTAGTGAGGTGTATAACCGTATCTCTGGAGACAGATCCTCTGTATAAATCAGGGCAGCTTGGAATGCATCAGCTCTCTACCGGAACTGTGAATACAGGAGCAACAAAAACCACAGACGCACACTGAAATGGTGTATCCAATCATCTGGCGGGTAGCAGAAGTTTACTATCCTTTTATTTCTGCCTTTGGAATTCTCGGTAAGTCGCAGTGTCAGCTGCCGTGGGGGTTGTTGAAGTTTAGTCCCAATGTTGTGATTGATTCTGCCACTGGTTTAAACTCTCACATTCCAGTCCCAGTATTCCTCATTTCAGGAATGGAGCGTACAGACCGAGACTATAGATGCTGGAATTTCTATCTAAAAAAAAACCGCTGCAGGAATTCTGCGAATCGGCCAGTTTCTGTGGGACTGAACGGGTCAGGCAGCCTTCTTCCAGCGGTTTGTGATTAATAATGAGATGTTCGGCTCTGTTTTTGGTCTTGTTGCAGCTGCACTGCATTTTCAAATATTGTGTTTATACAGTCCGCGGAGCGTATGCCAATTGATGGTCTGCATTTGAATGTGAGTGATTGTCTACTTAGGAGCAACAATCAAACCATCGACTGTAGTGACACTTCAGCAAATGTGAGGAGTTCCATGTTGTAACACGAAACTTGTGGATTTTTAGTAAATGTCTGCGATATGACTGAATATACAGCAGATGATGGACAACAAGATGAAGTCGATGCTGAGACAGTTAACAAAACCGACGTGGTGCGTCAGAGTTATCAATACTGTGAAATGTATTCTATTATGTCTACATCAGACACTGTTACAGACATCTGACTACGGCACCGAGTTTGAATTCCTCTCCCCTGTTTCCCTGTGATGGATTCAGTGGGAGGCGTCATGTCTGTCTGAGGTTGTGTCAGACTGCGCTGTAGCGTTTGGAATCAGTCAATGTTCTGTTGTAAAATCAGTGAGGTGGCAAATGCTGGAATAGAAAACAAACTCGCGGAATGCAGGAAACACTAAGCCCCAAGCAGCTTGTATGGGAAGAGAAACCAGTTAACACTCGTTTCAGGGGCCTCTCTGAGAACATTTCTGTGGAGAGATATTTTAAACGTGTTTCCACATATTCTGTTTTGCCTGGATGAGCATTTCCAGCCTTTTCTGTTTTAGTTCCGACCGTCGGTTGTTCTCTTGCTGACAGGTATCGCCATGGAAGTTAATGTTTGTCTAATGGAAGAATCCCGCCATCAGCGTCCGGATAGAAGACGTTCCAGCCCGTATTGATACTGAGGAAGTAGCTGTCCAGTTTTAGCTTTCCGCTGCCACATCACATTTCGGCCACCAGTAAGGAATCCGTATTCAGATTATATTGACTTTATTTTACTGTGTATAGTCCTTCTGTGTCCCCGCCAGCTCTGCGCCCTCTCTCGACCCTCCCAACGCTAAATGCAACAATAAAGTGGAAATATTACAGAATCCCCTCAAACTGCTGCATTGGCTTCTGCTCAGTATTGTCTCAACTTGCTGTTTCCTGTCTCTCTTCTAGTGAACTTGGTGGCGATTGTGATCCTGTCCCGGGGAAGATGCGGTCTCTCCAAATGTATCACTAGCTACCTGGTGGGAATGGCAGCGTCAGATCTCATGGTCGTTATCTCGGATCCGCTGCTCAGGATGACTGTATCGATTTATTTTCCCCGATCATTTCTGCGGATGACTCCTGTATGCAGATTCGGTCTATGGATGGTTTCTGCGAGCACTGCGGCCTCAGTCTGGCTGACTGTCGCTTTCACCGTCGATCGATTTGTGGCCATTTGCTGTGAGAAGCTGAAAACAAAATATTGCACCGAGAGAACAGCGGCTGTGGTTATTGGGACAGTGAGTGTGCTGTCCTGTTTGGAAAGTATTCCCTGGGGCTTTGTATCCGAGCCTGGACAAATAATTGATGGTGTTTCCTGGGGTTGTGTTTTTATACAGAATTACAAAAGCTCTCCAGCATGGTTGTTATTTGCGATATTTCATTGTGTCCCAATCTTTCTGCTGTTGCCCTTCAATATTTTTACTGTCAGGCGGATTCTAGTGGCCAGTCGAGCCCGCAGGGGGCTCCGGGGACACAAGAGTGGAGAGACTGACAAGGACCGGGAGATGGAGAACCGACGCAAATCCATCGTTTTGCTCTTCAGCATAACCGGTAGTTTCATATTATTGTGGGGAACATACGTGGTATTTTTTATCTACAGACGGCGATTTGTTGATCCTACCACGGATCCCCGTTACGTCGCAGACCACATATCGGAAATGCTGCAGATATCCAGTTCCTGCACCAACACATGTATTTACGCCGTGACTCAGAGCAAATTCCGAGAGGAACTAAAGAATGCAGTGAAATACCCTCTGAACCGTATTTTGAAGCTCATGAAACGTGAGAAGTAAATGATGTAAAGTATTGCAATTCAGTTGCCTTCGTGCTCCCTATTCTATCCCCCACTTGTGAGTAAATGGAAACAACATGATGAACAGATTTACAAAGAAACACGAGAAAATCTGCAGATGCTCGAAATACAAAACAACACACACAAAATCATATCCCGATGAAGGCACTCGGCTGGATACGCCGAATGCTTACTCTTTTCCATACAAAAAGTACTGTCGGAACTCAACAGGCCAGACAGCATCTATGGAAAAGAATTAACTGTCGACGTTTCGGGCCGAGACCCTTCATCAGATTTCTGCCAACTGGTTCCTCTTTTCCATTTTGTGTCCTTGCCTTAGATTTACAAACCGTCTGTTTATAGCTGATTCCTACTTCATCACTGGCCTCACCATCCAGGAAAAGACCCTTTGCACCTCAAGTACTGACCTGTTAAATTGATACTTGAGGTGAACCTGTTACTCCTGCTTCCCGGTTCTGAGAAAACTGCCTGATTTGGAGCATAATTTCTCCTGTATCAACTGCTCCTGCTCCCGTCATAACCCGTCCTTTCCTTCGCCCTCTTTTGCTCCTCTTCCTGTAGGTTCTCCTTCTCACTGCCACCTTGTACTATCTTTCTGTAAGACAATTTTAACGCTGTTGCAATTTAAAACAAAGTACTGTTGCGTTCACATATAGATCTGTGAGGGATATAGAAACAGAGAAAGTGAGCGCGAGCAGGAGACCGCACAAGGGCTGAGGGCGAGAGGAGAGAGTGAATGAGACATCGCGAGAAAGAGGGTGCGAGGAGAGCACGTGAGGGAGAGCGAGCGGGGCAAAAGGGCGCGAGGGCGAGGCGCTGTGGAGATGACGGCAAAGTGAGCGTGAGGGAAAGGGTGTGAGCGATGATAGCGCCAGAAGGAGACATCGCGAGTGGGAGGCAGTTTGAGACAGAGAGAGAGAGATAATCAGGGCGAATGGGGCATCGCGAGGGATAGACAGAATCAGACATAGAGGGGGGTGTAGAGAGATAGTGAGAACGAATGAGACATCGTGAAGGAGTGAGCGTGAAGACTGAGGGCGCAAAGGAGAGAGAGCGAATGAGACATCACGATAACGAGGGCGCGATGGAGAGCACGTGAGGGACAGAGCGCGAGGGAAAGGGCGTGTGGGAGAGACCGAGAAAGGGGATGAGAGAGAGAGAGATATATAGTGGAGCGGCTGAGAAAACGTGACAGAGACAGAGAGAAAGAGAAATCATGAAGCGAACGAGACATTGTAAGCGACATAGAGAGAGTGAAGCAAAAGAGAGATCATGATTGAGAAAGGGAGATAGAGAGAGTGAAGCAAATCAGATATCGTGAGGAAGTCGGAGAGAGAGAGAGAGAGAGGAGTGAGAGAGAGAACAGGCTGCTTGATATTGTTCGATCTGTATTTCCCCACCAACACTAAATTCGACTTGATTAGTGGATGATAACTTATTTTGAATAATGTACAGCTGCTACTGTAGACATTTGTTTTTCTATCTGTTTTAAAATCGCACCAGTTCCAACAAAGTGTTTTGTTTCAACACATTTGCAGGTTCCGTTGGTTGTGAATACATTACCTAAATGCCCTGAGGTGAATCAAAAAAATAATACAATGAATGAATGAATGAATGAATTTATTTATTTATTTATCTATCTATCTATCTATTTATTAATTTTTTAGAAAATTACGAAGAATAAATGTAATGATAATATAGTGAAAAGAGAACAAAAAATAATAATATTGACCCTCCCCCTCCCCTTAACCCTCCCCCCTAACCCTTATCTAAAAAAAAATGAAAGAAAGAAGGAAGAGAAAGATTGGCCTGGATATCGGAGGATCCCCACATGCTCCATGGAGTTCAAAATAATTTTAATTTTTATTTTTACTTTCCCCAATTACTTTACAATTTTATCTTCAAAGGACCTATGTATTTAATCCTATCTTTTGTAGATAAGGGAGACAAATTTTCAAAAATATATCACATTCATTTATTAGATTATATGTAATTTTTTCAAGTGAAATACAACTATATATTTCATTATTCCAACGATCCATAGTTAAATATAAGTCAAATTTCCAAGTAACTGCGATAACTTTTTTGGCTACTGCCAATGCAATTTTTATAATTTTTTTCTGATACTTATTCAATTTAAGTTTCGGTATTGTCCCTTCAATGTCTCCTAATAAAAATAATATTGGACTATGTGGGAGTTGTACGCCAGTAATTTGTTCCAATAAAAGTCTTAAATTTATCCAAAATGATTGAATTTTAAAACAAGACCAAGTAGAATGTAAAAAAGTACCAATTTCTTGATTACATTGAAAACATTGGTCAGACATATTTGAAATTAATCTATTTATTTTCTGTGGTGTTATATATAATTGATATAAAAATTATATTGTATTAATCTAAGTCGAACATTTATTGTATTTATCATACTATCAGAGCATAATCTTGACCAGTTTTTTCCATCAATTTTAATATTCAAATCAGATTCCCATTTTTGTCTTGATTTATGAATTCCTGATTTAATTTTCTGTTTTTGAATCAAATTGTACATACAAGATGTAAATTGTCAATTTTTTTCAGAATTATGGACTCTTATGAACATTTATGCACCAAATGAAAATGATGCAAAATTTATACAAGAAGTTTTTTTGAACTTGGCTGATGCACATGATAAAATATTAATAGGTGGAGACTTTAATTTTTGTTTAGATCCAGTTTTGGATAGGTCAACTAAAGTTGCTACAAAATCAAAAGTAATAAAGCTAACTTTATCATTAATGAAAGATTTAAACCTGATTGATATATGGAGAAGAATTAATCCAAGAGAAAGAGACTATTCATTTTATTTAAATAGACATAAAACTTACTCAAGGATTGATTTTTTTTATTATCAAAAAATATTCAGGATAGAGTGAAAAGTGTGGAATATAAAGCAAGAATCTTGTCAGATCATTCCCCCTTGATAATGATGGATAAGGAGGAATCAATCTATAGATGGAGATTTAATTCAATTTTATTAAAACTTCAAGATTTTTGTGATTTTATGAAAAAACAGATTCAATTTTTTTTGGATACAAATTCAGATTCAGTTGAGGATAAAATTGTATTATGGGAAGCGATTAAAGCATATTTAGGGGGTCAGATTATGTTATACATCTAAAATTAAGAAGGAATACATGGCAGAAATAGATCAATTGGAAAAAGATACCACAAAGTTAGAAAAAGAATCTCAAAGATATATGACAGAAGAAAAACGAAGACAACTTGTTAATAAAAAAATTACAATATAATACACTCCAGACATATCGTACAGAAAAAGTAATTATGAGAACTAAACAGAAATATTATGAATTAGATGAAAGATCACATAAGATTCTTGCTTGGCAGCTGAAAACAGAACAGACTTCTAAAACAATAAATGCAATTAGAACGTACAAATAAGGTTACTTATAAACCTTTAAAAATTAATAAAACCTTTAAAAATTTTATACTGAACTATATCAATCAGAATCACAAAATAAGACTGCTCAGATAGATATTTTTTTATCACAAATAACCCTTCCAAAATTAAATTTGGAAGAACAGAAAGGATTAGATATGTCCTTTACATTAAAAGATGTTGAAGAAGCTTGAGGGTCACTTCAGAGTAATAAATCCCCAGGAGAAGATGGTTTTCCTCCTGAATTTTATAAAAAAATTTAAAGATTTATCAATTCCTCCTTTTATGGAATTAATATATCAAGTGGAAAGAATGCATAAACTCCCACAATGAATGAATTTTAAAACAATTTTCATTGCAAAGAGGCTATTTCAAGGAATGGAAGGATATGAATCACATGCATCAAACACTTTAGTGGGGGTGGCGGTGGGGGTACGCAGACATGAGTACCTGGGGAGATGAGTGAGATTGCAGGATGGTGCCTTATCTACTTCATGACAGGGCATAGGATGTCTATGAGAAGGCACAGGCCATTGAGAATCAGCAGGGTGAGCAGCCAGAAGTTGTGGTTCTTATTAGAACTAACAACACAGAGACAGGTCCTGCAAAGAAAATTTGGGGAGTTGCGCAGAAAGTTAAGAAGTAGGAACTCAGGGGTGGCAATTTCAGTCTTTCTTCAGGTGTCACACGCTTGCGAGTTAAAAGATGGTAACTTGGTACACTTAAATGTGTAGCAAACCATATAGTGCCGGAGGGAGTGCATCAGGAACACAGATCATTGGGCTGTCCTCCAGGATAAGAGGGACTGGTGTAAGATGGTGGGTTACACTGAAGCGGAACTAATATTCTCAAATGGAAGCTTGCTGGAGCCACCCTGATGATTTTTATCATGTAGCATGTGGAGGGGGTGTTGGTATCCAGAGTTACAGGTCAGTGAGTAGCATTGATTGGAAGATAGAGATGAGGTCAAAGAACGCCAATAGGAAGTCAAGGTGGTGGCATGTTAATGAGCACAGAAGAGCAGAAATGAATGTATTTCATTTCAGGGTGTAGAACAGTTAACGTAGATGAACTTGGAGACTGGATTAGTACACGGCACAGCGATTCATCCATTACAGAGATCTGGTTGAGAGAAATGCAGGACAGGTTTCTAAACATTTGAGGATTTATATGATGCAGAGAGTCCAGCAGAAGGTAAAATAGGTTGGGGAGCTGTACTGCTGATCAAGCAGAATGTCACAATGTTGAAGTCATCCCGGACGCTCATCCAGTAAGAAAATGTGCGTAGAACTCAGAAATCAGAAAGGTATAATCATTGTGATGGGGTTATATTGTAGACCTCACAATAGCCATTGAGAGAGAGGAATAGATATGACAACAGATTCCGGGCTGATGTAAAATCAATAGAGTAGGTGTAGTGCATGAATAATCTCCCCAGAATGACTGGGCTTCCCTTATCACCAGTGGCTTGGGTGGGGCATTATTTGTGAGGTGTGTTCAGGAAGGTTTCGAGAAACAGTATAGAGATGGTCCAGCAGAGAAGGGGACATATTTGGCATAGCATTGGAAAATGAGCCGAGCAAGAGGTTCATTGGAAAGATGTAAGGATGATAATTCTGAATGTTTTCAGATTGTTATTGATAAGTCTAGACCTCCAGGTGGATGAATGGAAAACTGTGGAATGCAAATTACAGCAGATTTGGGAAGGAATCATCGAGAACAGTTTGGGAGATGATGCTACTGGATGGAGCTGATGTCAGCTGATGTCTGACATGTGAGAGTCACTTACAGTCCAGCCAGTCAGAATTCAAGTGTTCCCTGTCCCTATGGGGAAGGTAGAGAAAGAAGGGGACGTTTAGGAACTCAGCATGATGAGAAATGCTGTATTTGTTTAAAAATGTAAATGGAGTCATATGTAAGTTCTAGGAAGATAAAATTGGACAGGGTCTTGGAGGATCATACAAGAAGCAAGAAACAAGTCACACTATAAATCAGAACAGTTTATAGTGACCATGAAATGTCCTCATTGAAGAGGATCAATGAGAATCCCAAGGCATCTAATGCACACACAGAAAACAGCAGTATAGTGGGGAGGGGATGGGACCACTCAAGGACAAAGTTGGGAACTTGAGCCTGGAACTGGAGTTAGCATGCGAGGTAGAAAATGAATACTTTGCATTCAAGGGCATTCACTAAGGAGAAGGACATGGAGGACAGTGTGATCGGAAAGGGGGTATAGTAATATTCTCTGGTGTGTTGATACTAAAAATGAGGTGCTGTTGGGTCTCTCAGACCATTAAGATAGGTAAATCCTTTGGGAGATTTAGTCAATTGGGAGACACAGACCACATGTGGTTCAACATGATGTTCAAATTGCCTGCACTGTATTGTAAGTTAATAACATCTGGCCTGTACTGCAAAGGAAGGGGAGTGTCAATCTCTGGTTTAAACATGCCCTGCATATGTGATTGCTCAAGAACAGTCAGCAGTTGAATACAGGGACAGTGAACTTTAAAATATCTGGACCATCACTATGAGGATACAGACCTATAATACTCTCAGCACTGTGCAATGAGCACAGTCCTGTACACACCCAGCACTGTACTCCACTGTTAAATGCCAGTATATCCCCAGCACTTCAAAAGACAAAGACCTGTACACACTGACAATGGAGTGGAATTCATCGATACTCTGTCATGGTCCAGTCTGTTGACTGCTCATTTCAGTTAAATTCCTTTTCCCCATGTTCCACTGGGCTCCTTGATTAGGGCACCTGATTCTCATTTGAACCAGCAGCATAATAACTCTGGCTTACATCTACTCGTGGCTGGTTCATCACCATAGCCAGTGCGGTAATGCATCTTCGGAGCCGACAAGAATAAGGGACCGTCTTCCGAGGCTCCAAGAATAAGGGACTGTTTTCTGAGCCAC
The DNA here is from genome assembly GCF_030144855.1 of Hypanus sabinus. Taxonomy (NCBI): domain Eukaryota; kingdom Metazoa; phylum Chordata; class Chondrichthyes; order Myliobatiformes; family Dasyatidae; genus Hypanus; species Hypanus sabinus. Next base: position 114,455,339 of record NC_082716.1, on the reverse strand, counting down.
CAAGAACAAGGGACCATTTCACGAGCCGCCAAAAGCAAGGGACTGTCTTCCGAGCCGCCAAGAATAAGGGACCATCTTCATTATCTTCTCCGTGTCAGGATACGTATTGTCTGTTGTTGTTTGGTTTAGTCGTCTCATTTCCAGCTGAGTAGGTCTGGCCATTTGCCGCTGCTCCAAGTGGGGAATTCTGTCTCTTCAAGTCAAGTCACTTTTATTGTCACTTTGACCATAAACTGTTGGTACAGTACACAGGAAAAATGAAACAATGTTCCTCCAGAGCGCTGGTGCTACATGAAACAACACAAAACTACACTAGACAATGTGAGACTGCACAAGGCTACACTAGACTACATAAAAACAACATTAAAACTGCACTAGACTACAGACCTGCACAGGACTATATAAAGTGCACAGAGCAATGCAGGGCAGTACAATAATTAATAAACAAGACAATAGGCTCAGAAGAGGTCAAATTTTACAATATAATAATAAATGATGTAGATATCAGTCTAGGCTCTAGGTATTGAGGAGTCTGATGGCTTGGGGGAAGAAACTGTTGCACAGTCTGGTTGTGAAAGCCCGAATGCTTCAAATGCTTCTTGTTTCTTTGTGTCCACCTAAATGATTGCTTATCACTTGCTACTTCATGAGCTACTCCATGTCAAGATATGTATTGTCTGCTGTTGTTTGGTTTCGTCATCTCTTTTCCAGCTGAGTAGGTCTGGCTGTCTCCTGCTACTCAGGGTTGGTTATTCTGTCTCTCTGTGTTCCATTCAAGTCCAAGTCCAGGATCTGTGTTCCAGTCAAGTCCAAGTCCAGACTCTGTGATCCAGTCAAGTCCAATAAGCTCAGGCTTTGTGTTCTAGTCCAAGTCCAAGTCCATTCTCCATGTCCGCAGTTCTACATTCACGTCCACGTAATCATCTAACCTGATCTCCGTGTCTGTGTCCTGCACTTGGGTCTGCTTCCAGTCACACATTGCAACACACACTCTATCCCCTCCCTCTCACTGGGCATCTTCCAGGGGAATTGATAAAGGAGAACATTGAATAGTGTGCTTCCCTTTCCAAAGACTGTTGAAATGCCAGTGGCAGAAAGAAAAACAGCAATGTAAAGTTGTAAACGCAACAGTAGTGTGTGACTGTAATTTCCCCAGTATTTATTGTGATTATCTTGGTGTGGAGACTCAGAGTAGTGAAATCTGTTGGCATCCTATAAGATTTACCAGCATTTATGGCCTATACTATGTAAGTTTGTGCAGATTTAGCATTTCATCTAAAACTGTGATAATGTTCCAAAGATCTATTGTGGAGAATAGCCTGACTTGTCTGGTTTAGAAACGCCAATTCGCTTGAATGGAATAGCAATTGAAAAGTTGTGGATGCAGTCAGTCCATCACAGTTAAAACCCTCCACACCACTCAGCACATCTACAAGGAGCGCTGAAACAGGCAAGCAGCATCGATCATCAAGTGGACCATCATCCAAGTGATGCTCGTTCTCGATCAAGAAGGAATTACAGGAGCCTCAGGTCCCACAGCATCGAGGAATAGCTATTATCCCTCAACTATCAGGCTTTTGAAGCAGAGAGGGTAACTTCACTCACCACAACAATGAACTCCCATTCCTTTGCTCCACAAATCATGTTCTTCATAGTTACTTCATATTTACTATCATTTTTAAAAAATTTATTTACATAATTTGTTGTCTTTGTTCTGTTTTGTACGTTGGTGTTTTGTCCATATTTGACGTTTTTCATTGATTCCTTTGTGTTTGTTTTATATTTACTGAAGATGCCCACAACAAAATGTACATGGTAACATTTGTAATTTGACAATAAATTTTCTTTCAACATTGAACTTCACAGAAAATATCTTGTGAGAATAGGCGGAGTAAGACTGGACTTTTCTCTTTGAAGATAAGCGGGAAGAGTGGTGACTTGAAAGAGCTATACAAAATGATAGGAGTCATCAATCGAGGGGATGTCCAGAGAATTTTTCCCCAAGATGGAAGTGGCTAAAACAAGAAGCCATAATTTTGAAGTGATTGGAGAAAAGTTAGGGGTGATGCCTGAGGTTAATTTTTAAACAGAAAATGTCGTCTGCTAGGTATGTCAGTAAAGGCAGATGCATTAGGGACGCTGAAAATACCTTGCATGACCTTTGCAACTGATGTGTTTAAGTGGGGGTCATTTTGATACAATCATCCCCAAATAAGGACACAATTTTGGGGGAATTTTCTAAACCAAGGGCAAGATAATGATCACCCACCACCTTCTACTTCATCTTCACCTTCCCCTACCAGTGTATCTTGTCTTCTTATCTATTGTTTTTCCTGCTGAAGGGCCTCTAACTGAAATGTTGACAGTTTATGCTTTTCCATAGATGCAGAGTGGCCTGCTGAGTTCTTTTAGCATTGTGTGTGTGTTGGAAGCTAATGAAAACTATGTTAGGATCTGGAGAGAGCAGAGACCTGGAGCAGTTGTAATTCATACCTGACTGTGAGAGTTATTTAAAGGTGAGAGGTTCAAAATTCAAATGGTATCTATGAGGGAGAAAGACCGGAATTCAAATCTAAAAATATTGAATGATCAGAGATGTTGCAAATGTAGCCAAAAAAAGGAAAAGGAACCATAAGGAAAGTTTAGGAAGTGGAAATCAGACAAAACTGTTGATGAATGTGCAGTAATATGCAAATTTAACAGAGATCACTAGGGCTGAATGATGTTGGGGGAAGTGAAATGATTTTTGCTGAGAAAGACTGGAGAGAATACCAAATCACCTTGTACATACATTAAAAACACAAGGGACACCACTGAGAAAGCTATAATGTAGACAACTCGGTGTTGGAGGAGTAACAATATGCCTGGGGCCAGAAAAAAGTGGTCAAATCACGAAGTGAATAATTCACATCAGTATTCATCAAACAGAAAATGAAGGAGGAAAGAAAAATTAGGAAGGATATGCTGATGTTCTACAGCATATTGATAACAAGCTGGTGGGAGCATTGTGACTCCCAAAGAACATGAAGGTGGAAAAGCACCAGGACTGGACACGATAATTCCAGGTTATCGAGAGAGTGAGGGAAGATTGCAGATTGCTGGGACCTTCACAGGGATCTTTGTAGTCTCAGTTTAATTACACATGTTTATGCAGATGACTGCAGCTGAGCTAATATTGTTCACCCGTTTAACAAGTACTATAGTGACAAACCAGGAAATGACATAGTTGACACCAACTTTTGTGCAGTTATGGAAAATTGAGAAGGAATGCTAAAGGATTCAGCGGAACATAGACTGGCTGGAAATGTGGGCAGAGAAATGGAAGATGAAGTGTACTTCCAAGTTAAATTTCAGAGGTTTTCTACAGAATCCCTCTCCCTATTGGAGTATTTGGAATGGTAGTTATGCCAGTGACATGCTTTGCCTCGGGATGTGGGAAATCAGGGATTTGGACAGTGTCCCTGATAACTTCACATGAGGGAAGTGCACCAGCTGCAGCTCCTGATTGACCATGTGAAGGTAATATTGGTGGTGATCGACAAACCAAGGATCATCTTGGACACTGAGATAAGATCATTAGTGAGATGGTGACACCTAAGATGCAGGTTGTTGATAAGTTTGGGGACCTCTGTGAGAAAGAGGAGGGAAAGTCAGCAGTGCAGGGTCGTCCAATGGCTGCTCCCCTCAGAACAAGTACACAGTCTGAGTAATGATGTGGGATGACACTGAGAGTGTCTCTGATGCCCAGTAGGGGATGAAGAGATCAGGCAGAACAGCAGTTGAGAGAAGACTCTAGATTCAGTGTCTGTAAAAGGGATAGTAGGATGGTGTGTTGCTCCCTGCATAACAGGGTCAGGAATGTGTCAAAGCAGCTGCAGAAATTTCTCAAGTGCTCGTAATGCATATAACATGGTAAAAAGAGGGTTGAGCTCCTACACAGAGAATATAGGGAGTTAGGAGAGAATGTAAAAAGTACAACTTCAAGAACAGTCATCTCTAGATTACACCCACTGCCACATATTGGTGAGGATAGTAATGGATTGATGATTCAGAAGAATATGTGACCAAGAGACTGATGCAGGGGTTATGATTAATGTTTCTTGGATCACTGTAATTTCTCCTGTGGTAGGCAGACCTGTACAGAAGAGATGAATTGCTCTTGATCTGGAGAGGCCTAAATGTCTTGCAGATTTGCTAGTGTTGCTCAGAATAGTGTAAATGGGAGTGGCAGTTAGTGTGATATAGAACATTGAGCAGTACAGCACAGTACAAGCTCTTCGGCCCACAACGTTGTGCTGACCCTTAAACCCTGCCTCCCATATAACCCCCCACCTTAAATTTGTCCATTTACCTGTTCAGCAGTCTCTAAAATTTCACTAGTGTATCTGCCTCCGCCATAGACTCAGGCAACACATTCATTCCACACACCAACCACTCTCTGAGTAAAAAAACCTTCCTCTAATATCCCCCTTGAACTTCCAACCCCTTACCTTAAAGCCATGTATTGAGCTCTGGTGCCCTGGGAAAGAGGCGCTGGCTGTCCACTCTGTCTATTCCTCTTAATATCTAGTATACCTCTATCATGTCTCCTCTCATCCTCCTTCTCTCTAGAGAGTAAAGCCCTAGCTCCCTTAATCTCTGATCATACTGCATGCTCTCTAAACCAGGCAGCATCCTGATAAATCTCCTCTGTACCCTTTCCAATGCTTCCACATCCTCCCTATAGTGAGGCAATCAGAACTGGACACAATACTCCAAGTGTGGCCTGTAACCAGAGTTTTATAGAGCTGTATCATTACCTTGCAACTCTTAAACTCTATCCCTTGACTTATGAAAGCTAACACCCTATAAGCTTTTTTAACTACCCTATCTACCTGTGAGGCCACTTTCAGGGATATGTGGATGTGTACCCCCAGATCCCTCTGATCCTCCACATTACCAGGTAGCCTGCCATTTACTTTGTACTCTGCCTTGGAGTTTGTCCTTCCAAAGTGTACCACCTCACACTACTGTGGGTTGAACTCCATCTGCCACTTCTCAGCCCAATTCTGCATCCTATCAATGTCTCTCTGCAAATTTCAACAATCCTCTACACTATCAACAACACCACCAACCTTTGTGTCATCTGCAAACTGCAACCCACTCTTCTACACCCACATCCAGGTCGTTAATAAAAATTACGAAAAGTAGGGGTCCAGACCCGATCCTTGTGAGACACCACTAGTCACAATCCTCCAATCCAATCTGGGTTTTCCTTTACCCTACTCACCAAGGCCTTCTCATGCCCCCTTCTTGCTCTTCTCAGCCCCTTCTTAAGCTCCTTTCTTGTCACCCTATATTCCTCAATAGACTCATCTGATTCTTGCTTCCTAAACCTCACGTATGCTGCCTTCTTTCATCTGTCTAGATTCTCCACCTCATTTGTCACCCATGGTTTCTTCACCCTATCATTCTTTATCTTCCTCACCGGGACAAATTTATCCTGCAAGAGCATCCTGCAAGAGATCCCTAAATATAGACCACATGTCCATAGTACATTTCCTTGCAAAAACATCAACCCAATTCACACCTGCAAGTTCTAGCGTTATAGCCTCATAATTTGTCCTTCCCCAATTAAAAATTTTCCTGTCCTCTCTGATTCTATCCTTTTCCATGGTAATGGTAAAGGCCAGGGAGCGGTGGTCACTGTCCCCCAGGTGCTCACTCACTGAGAGATCTCTGACCTGACCCGGTTCGTTACCTAATACTAGATCTAGTATGGCATTCCCCCTAGTTGGCCTGTCAACATACTGTGACAGGAATCCGTTCTGGACACACTTAACAAACCCTGCCCCGTCTAAACCATTGGGACTAATCAGGTGCCAATCAATATTAGGGAAGTTAAAGTCACCCAGGATAACAACCCTGTTATTTTCGCACCTTCCCAAAATCTGCCTCCCAATCTGCTCCTCGGTATCTCTGCTGCTACCAGAGGGCCTATAGAATACTCCCAATAGAGTAACTGCTCCCTTGCTGTTACTGACTTCCACCCATACTGACTCAAAAGAGGATCCTGCTACATCACTCACCCTTTTTGTAGCTGTAATAGTACCCTTGACCAGTAATTCCACCATTCCTCCCCTTTTCCACCTCTCTATCCCTTTTAAAGCACTGGAATCCAGGAATATTGAGAATCCATTCCTGCCCTGGTGAAAGCCAAGTCTCTGTAATTGGCCATGACATCATAATTCCATGTATGTATCCAAGCTCTCAGTTCATCACCTTTGTTCCTGATGCTTCTTGCATTGAAGTGCACTCATTTTAGCCCTTCTACCTTACTACCCTTACGCCCTTTATTCTGTTTCTCTTTCCTCAAAGCCTCCTTATATGATAGATCTGGCTTTAATCCATGCATTATACTTGCAGCTCTCGCATGACCTTTATCCTCCTTCACCTCACCATCTGCTCTAGCAATCTGGTTCTCCTCCCCCTGCAAATCTAGTTTAAATCCCCCGGAGCAGCACTAGTAAACATGAAGCCCTCCCTCCTGCACCAACTCCTTAGCCACGTATTATCGTATTATCTTCCTATTTCTGGCCTCACTAGCATGTGGCATGGGTAGCAATCCTGAGATTGCAACCCTGGAGGTCCTGTCCTTTGACTTTGCACCTAACTCCCTAAATTCTCTTTGCAGGACCTCCTCTTTCTTCCTATACTAGAAACTATAGAAAGAGTTCAGAGGAGATTTACAGTAATGCTGCCTCAATTGGGGAGTATGCCTTATGAGAATAGGTTGAGTGAACTTGGCCTTTTCTCCTCGTAGAGACGGAGAATGAGAGGTGACCTGATAGAGGCTGATAAGCTGATGAGAGGCATTGATCTTGTGGACTGTCAGAGGCTTTTACCCAGGACTGAAATAGCTAACATGGGAGGGCACAGTATTAAAGTGCTTGGAAGTAACTACAGAAGAGATGTCAAAGATAAGTTTTTTATGCAGGAGTGTTGATGCATGGAATAAGACTGCCAGGGACAGTGGAGGAGGCAGATACGATAGGGTTTTTTAAGAGACTCCTGGATAGGTACATGGAGCTTAGAAAAATAGAAGGCTATGTGTAATACTAGGTAGTTTCTAAAGTAAGTTCGAGTTTGACACAGCACTGTGGGCCGATCGGCCTGTATTGTGCTGTAGCTTTTCTATGTTTGCATATCCATACCACTTAGAAACCCCAATATTCAGCAGGAATTGGAATCACAGATATGTAGAGAGACTGCAGTTGTTGTAAATATAATAAGGTAGTTAGTAAGAGATTTTAGCTTCATAATATTGACTGGGCCAACCATAATGTAAAAGGCATGGAGCAGAATTTGTGAAATGTGTTGTGTCCTAGAAAGCTTCCTTTATCAAGATACAGAGGACACTGCTTGAGAGGGTACAACACTGGGCCTCCTTATGAGAAATAATGTAGGGTAGGTGGCAGAATTAAGTGAACATTTCGGCTCCAATAACCAGAATTATCATAGCTTTCAAATGGTTATGGTCAACAATGCAATCCATTTACAAGCTAAGTACATGAACAGAACTTGAGTTTTTGGGGTAACTTTGGTCTATGTCTTTGCTATTGCTTAGCACATGCTTGGGCTCGGTGATGGAACCAATGAATGTTTATTTTTACTGCTGGTGGGAGGGGGGATTGTTGCTCGCGCAGGAGGAGGGAGCTGGGGGTGTAATTTCGAGTTCTCATGTTTAACTGTTTTTTATTCTTTGTTCTCTGTTTTCGTGGATGTTTTTGAAGAAAAAGCATTTCAGGATGTGTATCGTATACATTACTCTGATATTAAATTTGACCTTAGAACCTTTGAACCTTTGAATTTGGGAGCCATTAAGTGGGATATTGCAGTGGTTGACTGGGCAAGATTGTTTACAGGAAAGAAGCATCTGCCAACTGAAAGGTCTTTAAAAGTGTGAATTCAGGAGTTCAAGTCCTGCATGTTCCTTTTCGCATAGAGGACAAGGCTGGCAGGATTGAGGAACCATGGTTGATGAGAGATACTGAGACCTTGATTGAGAAAGTGGGAGTTATACACTGCACATAAATGATTTTGAACCAGGTAATCACTTGATATCTACAAATGTATTAAAGTCAGGAGGGTAAAAGTTGGATAGGAGAAGGATCTGAAAGGCAAGATAAAACAATGCCCAAGATATTCTTTAGCTTTGTGAATAGTTAAAGGTACTTTGTGGAGATACTAAATGCTGCTAAAGATCAGCATGGTCACCTGTGTGTGGAACAAAGGAACTAGAAAGAGTTTTAATGAATGTATAATTATTATCTCTTTATTTTTATTGTGTATAAACTGATGGAAGTGAAGTAAATTCAAGAAATAAGCAGTGATTTTCTTTTGACCACATAAAGGTTATCGGGAGAAGGTCTTACAGTTTTTCAGTGTATTAAAATTGTTAAATCCCCAGGGCCTGACCAAGTGGAACCCAGTGGGATATTAGGGAATATTTTGCAGAGGAGCTGAAGAGGTTTTTGCCTCATACCTGTCCACACATGAGGTTCTGGATAGCTGCAGAGTGGCTAGCTTGTTACTGCTGCTTAAAATATGAAGCAAAAACAATGCAGAAAATTATCAGTCAGTGAGTCGTGTCTTGGATTATTTGATGGAGGTAGCTGGGATTGTAAATGAAGATAACATGTTTTATGTTCACTGTATAGCTTTTAGTAAGGCCTTTGACAGAGTCCCTCATGGCAGATAGTCTAACAGATTAGATTGCATGGGATCCCGAGGGAGGGAGCAGATTGGATTCATAATTACCTCAGTGGTAGGAAGCAGAGAAACTTTGTTTTTCAGACTGGAGGGTTATGTTTTGTGATGTGTCACTGAGGTCAGTTCTAGGACATAAATTATTTCAAATTGATATGAATGTACAGATCACAAATGACACTAATATAGGTAATGCTGCAGATAGTTCAGAGGGGAGCATCTGGCAAAGAGGACTGAGGTTTGCAAATGCCTTCAAAACAAATAAATGTGCAGAATTGCATTATGTTACAGTGAAGACTGGAGTACTGGGGAGTCTTACGGAACAGGATATAGTAAAGTATTTTTTCCATGAAGGAAGTGATTAAAAACAATAGGACATTGGTTTAAAAGCAAGTGGTGAGATATTTTAAATGTTATGGTTGAGAGATTTAATTGGATTGCCTTTGTAAATAATATTTGGAGATGGACTTTTTAAAATGCATCCAAGAGAGTTTTCTTTGCCAGTACATATATAGTATTGGGCAGAAAGTGGGCAAGTGTCACTGGATAAGAACATTGGAACTTGTCAACACAGATCAAGCAATCTCAAATCAACTTCAGGATAGGGAGATAGATCATTGGAAGTTAAGGCCCTTTTCATTATCATAAATCACTGCTGAGTAGTGTGGGTGACAAGTAGTTACAGTGCTTTGAAAAGCTATTCAGCAGCAATCGCTTGTTCATTTTAATGAGAATTACAATGAGGTTTTTGAACAATTTAAATGAGAATATTTTTTGTGAAGCTTATGCTCATGTTTTCCAGAGACGAACACAAACTCATGGACAAAGGTGGAGGATAAGCAACTAAAAATTCATAAACTGAAATATTGGCAGTTCACAGGTATTCATATCCCTTTGCCAGTCATAAATTGAATAATCTTTCATAGACATTACAGCCAATAGTTATTTTGGATAAGTCTGTATTAGCTTTGCACTACGTGATGAATCTGTCATTGTCTGGTCCGAAGTCTGCATTCCGGTTCACGGTCCAGTCCGCGGACTCCGGACTCTGGGTCCTCCGACTGTCCCTTATTTTGGCTTGGACTGAAGCATTTGCACCTCATGCTCATTTTGTTGGCTGGGAGTATAAGTGGCTCGGAGATTGAGGGCAGTTGGAGGGTTGTCCTATCTGTCTCTGCTTGGAGTAACCCACCAGTGGAAGGCGAGGTCTTTCAGTGAGTAATGGATTTGGCTGTTCCATAGCCCGCCGATGGTTACCAGCCGTCTTGAGTCTTGAAGACACCCTAGACCGAGCTCCCTTCCTGTCCCTTGCCTCCGTTGGGTAAACCAGGTCGGTTTCCATTGCCCTGCGGTTGGTTCTGTCCCGTCCGGTTCCTTGCCTCTGTTGGGTTGTGCCCCGCGACTTGCCCAGAATTTCTGCGGCCCGCCCAGGAGGTTAGCTCAAAGAACCCAAGACTCTAACCGGTTCTGTCCCTTCCTGTCCCTCTCCTCCGTCGGGTAAGCAGGCTGGTTGCCATTGCCCTGTGGTTGGTGCTATTCCTTCTGGTTCCTTTGTCAGGTTGAGTCCCGCGGCCCGCCCAGAGGCCAGCTCCAAGAACCCAAGGCTGGTTGCCATTGCCCTGTGGTTGGTGCTATCTTCTGGTTCCTTGCCTCTGTCAGGTTGAGTCCCGCGGCCCGCCCAGAGGCCAGCTCCAAGAACCCAAGCCTCTAGCCAAGCCCCAAGACCTCCAAGCCTCTAGCCAAGCCCCAAGACCCCCAAGCCTCTAGCCAAGTCTCCAAGAACCCCAAGATCTCCACAAATGCCATGAACCGCTACCTGTCCCATCCTTTAGCTTTGTCCCGCCCTGTTCCTAGTACTTCAGTGTCTGCGTCCTGCACTTGTGTACTGCTTATTGATCGGAAGTGGGAACTCAGTATTCCAACATATCCAATGTTCCAGCTCTGTCCCATGGGCAGTCCAAAGCCGGGATTCAAATGGAGTGGAGTTGGATATCCCAATGCCACCAACACAATCCCACAAAAACCAAGAGCTATGAAGCTCCAATGCCTTCATCACTGAGAAAGGATATAGCTACCATAGAGATTAGCTCCACCTGGGGACAGCTTGAAAGACTGGCAGAGCACAGAGGACTCGGGTCAGTGGTCTGTGCCCCAGAGGGTGTGATGTGCAATCACATGGATCAGCAAAAGTAAAAGAAGGAGGGTGACCTTGTTCATCATGTGATGGTGAGGGGTGAAGAACATGTAGAGACAATGAACACTGGGGAAAGACAACCTGAGTGGGAGTGGTCTGTACACCCTGTTCTATTCCTTCTTCTTGGAACAGAGCACAAGAGGGGAAATTATCAAAAGGCACTAATAAGGGAATTATGTGATTATCATAGGTGAAAGTAACCTCCATATTGATAAAAAGTAATCAAACTACCATGATGTCATGGAAGAGAAATATGTACTGTGTCATGGTCTGCTTGTTACAACATTATGTTACAGGACATACCCAGGAACAGGTCATTTTAGTTGTGACCAATGTAATGTGGTTGGATGGAGTAAGTACATTCAGGGACGGACTGGTAGATAAGCAACAGCAGATATTTAAATGCTCATCAGACGTTAATCCCTGTACCGTATAGCCTGCAGTGTAATAAGGGACTATTTTATGTTTTAGTAACATGCCGTTGAATGCGCTATTAGGCGCATATTGAACATGCGCTATTAGGCACGTATTGATCTGTACATTTGTGTTCAGAGTTCGGTTTCTGCCAGTAAAAAACCATGAAACTGAGCTCCTGTGTCCAGCATTTTTATTAATAGTATTGTTGTGTACCCAGGCCACATACACAACAAATTGGCGACGAGGTTAATGAAACTACATCGTATCTGAATGCCGTGTTTTAATTGATAAAATTAACTCAGAGGAAGAGTGCAAGGAATGAGCTAAGGAGTGGGAAAACGATGCAGAGTGAGGCCGCGAGTCTGAAAGGAAGCGGGAGCACAGCTGGGGCCAGAAACGTTGGGAGACCAAGAGACACAGTCTGAGCCACAGCACATCCAGGTGAGACCACAGTCAGTGCTGACGCCCAGGAGCTGAGATTCTGCCTGCCCCAGAAGGGAGATAAGAAAGAGCGACACACCCACGCATCTAGATGGATTGCGCTCGTGGAGCGAGCAAAAGGGTCACCTGAATCAAAAAGAAAACAAGGGGAAAACAGGGTTAAATTAACATAACAAGGATGGTGATGATTGGAACGATAGTGATTTGATAGTGATTTGAAGACTGGGCAACTTACATGGAAAGCATGGGGTTATATTGTGAGGCTAACTGGTGTTAAGGATGAAAAGAAGGCCAATGTCTTACTCAGTATTATGGGAGTAAAAATATACAGCCTGTTACGGAGCTTGTTCACCCCTGAAATGCCAGCTGACAAAAAGTTCAAGCAAATAAAGTAGACACTCTTCAACATAAACCCCAATCCACTTGTCATTGTTGAAAGATTTAAATTTCGCACTCAGAATCAGAGCAAAAGTTAAAGCATTTCTGAATAGTGCTGAATTGTGCAAATTATCAGAACATTGTCAATTTGGCACTGGTCTGTCGGACGCACTGAGGGGACAAGTTCTGTGCGAGAAACTTCTGTTGAAAGAGACCTTACATTCATGGAAGTGCTAAACATTGCAATCTCAATGGAAACAGCAGCACGGGGTGCTTCCAAGATAAAACAAAAATCTCTAGAATATGCCACAAATAAAATGTCATTGAACAGAAATGAAGGAAAGAGATGTTACCATTGTGGGAGCAGGTCACATGACCCAGATGACTGTTAGTTTAAAAACAAAAAACAGAAACCGTGGCAAACAGGGCCACATTGGCAGAGTATGCAAAGCTAATCAACAGCAGAAAAGGGGAAAGATACAAGAAACCCCAATACAACAAGGTACATAAAATGAAATAAGGCAGTTCTGATGAAAATGACTCCGACGAAAGTGAATTGTCTTGTCAGCAACTTCACAGTATGAAAGAGACAGATGATCGAAGAGTGATATGAATCACTCCACAAGTGGCAGGCGTGAGACAGAAAATGGAGTTGGACACAGGCTCAGCAGGACTACAAACAACTGCTTTCTCACATACCACTGAAACGAACTAAACTACTGCTGAAGACTTACACAAGACAGAAAGTGCATCCCAAATGTAAAATTAAAGTGACAGTGACCTACGAAGACAAAGCACAGCAGATGAACCTCTATGTACTGTAAAATGGAGGACCATCATTGCTGGGACGTGAATGGCTCAGAAAAATACAGTCGGATTGGCACACCATCAAGGCACTAGATGTGTCAACAAAGGAGGGCAGCTTGGAGGGGGGGCAGCTGTCGGCAACTCTCTTCTCACCCATTGTCGACTATTACAATGACGAGGAGGGGCTAGACAGCGTCGACGATGAGAATGAACACAATATCCGTGGCCGCGACAAGGATGAAGATACAGAGGATGCAAGGAAGACAGATTTTGCCAATAATCAGGATGATGAAGACTACCTGGAAGTAAAAGAGCAGATGTACTAGGAGAAGTTGACATCTCCCAAAAAACAGCTACAGCAGTTATAGGAGGCTGTCATGGGTCATCCTAGTTTGGAACAGGGTCCAGAATTAACCCTATGAACTGTGCTGCTATTAAAAGAGAGAGAGGGAGGCGTCCAGCGCAATGAGAGAGAGAGAGAGAGAGAGAGAGAGAGAGAGAGAGAGAGAGAGAGAGAGAGAGAGAGAGAGAGAGAGAGAGAGAGAGAGAGAGAGAGAGAGAGAGAGAGAGAGAGACAGAAACTGCTTGAAAGATTGATGTTATGGTTTCTCTGAAATTTGTTTACCTTTTCCCTGTCACTTGCCTGCTTGTTAAAGTTCCTGCAAAGAGAGGAGGGCAGAGCAAGTTGATGGATAGCTGGTATCCAACATGTGGAGTTAAAAGCCCAGCCCGCTGTTACACAGACAGACACACCATGAGACACTGAACAAGCCTTGTTGCACCCACAAGAAGGTGAGGGTTTTTGGAGGATCGATTCAGAGAAATCGATCAGTGACTCACAGTGTGAAAAGGTGCGACCAGTGGGGAATTATTTGTGTGTCCATCCTTGCCTGGGTGATAATTCCACCACTGAAGAATGGTCATACATGTGACTACAACAGGATTTTGGAAGACAACGGGAAGATCGACGGCATCAGCTCACCTCTCACCTCTCCCTCTCTCTCTCCAACATTAATCAATTAACTAACTCAAACTGAATGGAACTCTCTTCATCATCATAAGACTGTACCATTTACCCCTAGGTTTGAAAGAGCCTAGTTTTGTTCCTATTTCCACAGACACACACATATATCATTGTTAACCTGTTTGATATATTTGCATTTATAGTACTGTATTGTGTAGTTTACTAATAAACACTATTAGTTTACAGCAATACCAGGCTCCAGTGCGTTCTCCATTTCCGCTGGTTCTTTAACCCGGTCACAGGGTATGTGGCAAGGCATTTTGCAAGAGTATCAGAAAAGAATGAAGGAACTAGATCAACAATACAAAAAATACAAAATGCAAAGCTTTTTTTAATGCAACTGGAGTCAAAGCAAATGGAAAGGAATTATATGAAGGAGAAGAAAGCAGCAGTGAAGGAATTTGAAAATAAAAAGATTGAGTTAGAAGAAAAGGAAAAGAGGATTGAGAATGAGAGGCTAACAAAGGAACTGACAGGAGATTCTATGGAGGCAACGCCAATAACGACTAAGAAAACTAAGGAGAAGACCTAGTGATCCTATTCCAATTACCGACAAGAGATGAAAACCTTCACCTGCGCAGTTAAATTGCTTGTTAACAGATGAACAGATAATGGAAGATCTTCCAACCCTCAATGAGCTTAAATCTCCGAAAAGACCAGCATCTCCATCTTCTCCTGAGCATCTTCCCAGGACTCCCACTGAATCACCAGCACAAAAATATGAAGTACGAATAGATGATCGAATGTTATATTACAATAAAAGATGGTATTATAAAGGTCATGCTATCTATTTAGAATTTAAGAAGAATATGAACATTGGCTGTGTAATTAGCTCAGTTGGAACAAATGAGAGATGGGTAAGGAAGACAAGTGATAGCACAAAGATGCGTATGTATCTAGGAGAGCTGCACAGTGCAGTCTTCATTATACGGAGCTGATCTGCTACCTAGAACTCATAGTAAGTTGGAGGCGCACATGTTTTTAACTCCCTATGCTCAGAGGTCAACTTTTCATGACTTTTATATGGAAATCTGTGTTGGCGCGTGTCCAAGTGGGTAAGGCATTGGTCTAGTGATCTGAAGGTCACTAGATCGAGCCTCAGCTGAGGCAGCGCGTTGTGTCCTTGAGCAAGGTACTTAATAACACATTGCTCTGCAATGACACTAGTGCCAAGCTGTATGGGTCCTAATGCCCTTCCCTTGGACAACATCGGAGGCATGGAGAGGGGAGACTTGCAGCATGGGCAAATGCCGGTCTCCAATACAACCCTGCCCAGGCCTGCGCCTTGGACAAACCTTCCAAGGCGCAAATCCATGGTCTCACAAGACTAACAGATGCCTATTATTATTATTGTATTAAAACAAACAAATTTTTTACAATTGTCACCTGGAGAGGAAGAGAAGACCCCCTCCCCAGAGACTTGAGTTGTAAATGAGACTTACACCAAAAGTTTAAAAAAATGAGAATGGCTTGTTATAATTTGATATTATTAAGTTACTAAGTAAGTAAATGGTAGGAATTTGTATGTTAAGGGTAAACATTTTTGTTTAGCATAGTGCCCAGTAAAAAAAAAGATTGATATACTATTAAAATAAAAGGGGAGGAATATACGGTACAATAAGGGACAGTATAACAAGGGACTACTTTATGTTTTAGTAACATGTTGTTGAATGCGCTATTAGGTGCATATTGGGCATGTACATGTGTGTTCATAGTTCGGCTTCTGCCAGTAAAGAACTCCCGTCTCCCGTCTCCAGCGTTTTTATTAATAGTATTGTTGTGTAGCCAGGCCACATACACAACAACCCCAATTAGATAGAATAATCCAGGAGAAAGACAAACCATCTTTGGTCAAAAATTGAGGTCAAGGGAAACATTAAAGACTAAAACAGAGAAAGTGCTAAGGACTGGAGGTGGACCAGCGGACTAAAAATACTTCATTAACTAGTGCAGATGACTCAATGGCAGAAACTGAAATGGAAACTGCAGTAATTTAAACCCAAGTCTGTGAACCTAGTTCACTTTTCAACACAGTACAATAATTTACAATCACCATCATGAAAGGAAAACTAATGGGACTGAAAGCAAACGTCACCAGGTCACAATGACCTGCACGCAATGGTTTTATAGGAAGTGGCTGGAGGGAAAGTGAAGAACTCAGTTGAGGATTGTCAAAATTCACTGTGTTCTATGCAGGTCTCAGTGAAGTGCAACACCTCAGATGTGTCTCAATTGTTCAAGAATGGAAGAAGATTAATGTATGTCACTGAAACTGTTAATCTGTTGTTGGCAAGATGCAATATAACCTATGAATGAATAAATAGTAAGTCAGTGAAAGAAGGTTAACGTCTTCATACTTAGTCAACATGGTTTAGATTTGAAGCAACACACAGCATGGAAATGAATCTTTCAGCCCATCTGATTTAGACAAAGTGAAGCTCCGATTTAAGTTACAACCATATCCTTCTAATATAAACCTTTCCTATCCTCATTCAACTCCGACAGCTTTTGAATTTTGTTAACGTATCTGCGTCAGACACTTCCTCTGGCAGTTGGTTCCATATCCTGACCACCATCTGACTGAAAGACATAGCCCATCAGATTACTATTCAGTCTCTGTCCTCTCACCATCAGGTGCCCTTTAGTTCCTGATTCCACACCCTGTTAAAAAAATCTCTGTGCATTCACACTATCTGCGACCTTCATTGTTTCATACACCTCTATAATATTGCCCCTCATTCTCCCACATTCCAAGGAAAACAATCCTAAACTGCTCATAATTCAGTCATTTGTTAATCAACGTTGACATTGTAAATTTCCCCTGTAATTTCCAGCTTAATGATATATTTGTTGTAACAGTGTGACCAAAACTAAATACAATATTTCAAAGTGACTTCAAAACACCTTATACAATTGCAACACAACCCCCAACCTCTATACTCAGTGCATGAAGGTCTAATGAAGGTCAGTGGGCCAAAAGGTTTTATCAACAACAGGTTTATCACCAACTTTCACCCAGTTTCATCCTTTCAGCTCATTCAGTGAAAGACAACTCATGTTTGAATAGCATGAAAAGAATATTTCTTGATGTTAGAAGGTAACCTATAGATGTGGTAGACTTAGATTTTCAGAAGGCATCGACTGAATTGCTACATGAAAGGCTGAAGCACAACACCAGAAATCACAACGCTGGGGGCAGCGAGATCAGAAGGATAAAAGGCTGGTTCTCACATAGATGACAGAAACTACAATTAACAGATCTGTTTCAGGATGGGCAAAAGTAACTACTGGAGTATCCCCTGGATCATTTCTAGACCCTCAATTATTTACTATCTTTATTTATCAATCTTTTTATTAAGTTTCAAATAGATAAACATAATAATAGTAATACAAAGAGATCGGGATTACATTAATAATGGTTAACGCATACATAAACAGACTCCGAGTAATGTGTGTAATTTAAGCCTCCCAATCTCTTATTAACTAAACATGAGAAAGATACAAAGAAAAAAGATTTTTATAAGAAAAAAATCCCCCTAAACTAACAAAAAAAAGAATAAAAAGAAAACAAATCAAAAGCTGAGCTGCCTTGTTTCATTGGTTTAAATCGTTATTTGTCATTAACTCTGCTCCTCTATACATGAGCAAAAAGTTATTGAGACGGATTCAGAAAAGGTCAACTTTCATCATATGAAAATATTGAATAATTGGTCTCCAAGTTTCTTCAAATTTATCCGAAGGGTCGATAGTGTCACTCCTAATTTTTTCCAAGTCTAAACATGTTGTAGTTTGGGGAAACCATTGAAATGCAGTAGGGGAATTAGAATCTTTCCATTTAAATAAAGTGGATCTTCTGGCTATTAATGTAACAAATGCAATCAAATGGCAAGCTGAAGGGGATAATTGACCAGAGTCCATCACTGGTAATCCAAAAATTGCAGTAATAGGATGAGGTTGTAAATCAATATGCAAAACTGCTGAAATAATATCAAAAATATCTTTCCAATATTTTTCCAAATGAGTACAAGACCAGAACATATGTGTCAAGGAAGCTGCCTCAGACTTACATCTGTCACAGACAGGATTTATATGGTTATAAAAATGAGCTAACTTATCCTTGGAGATATGGGCCCTATGAACCACCTTAAATTGTATCAAGGCATGTCTAGCACACATTGAAGAAGTGTTAACTCATTGGAGAATTTTCTCCCATTTCTCTATAGGTAAAGATACGTAAAGTTCTCTTTCCCATTCATTCTTAATTTTACCAGAAGTACTGAGATGTATTTTTGTAATCAGATCATAAATAATTGCTACTAAACTCTTCTGATAGGGGTTTAAACCTAATTTTTTTCTGTAATTTCAGTTTGATGTGATACCGGAAAAGTAGGTAACATTATATTCAAAAAGTTTCTAATCTGTAAATAACTGAAAAAATGTGATCTAGGCAAACTATATCTATAGACAACTGTTCAAAAGACAGGAGACAGTTATCCATGAATAAGTCACAAAAACATGTTATTCCCTTCGTTCTCCATAAAAGAAAAGCTTGATCAAGTTTGAATAGTTGGAAGAAAAAATTAGATATAATAGGACTTGATAGAATAAATTTATTCAATCCAAAAAATTTATGAAATTGAATATAATATATGAATATAATATTCATATTGTATGTTTAGTTATTGGATTAGTCATTTGGTTATTCATTTTAGTAAGTGCAAAGGGATGCAAGGCCCCTAAGATAGAAGCCAATGAGAACCCCTGTACAGACTTGCGCTCGAGGTTTATCCATCGTGGACAATGAATTTCATCCAGATCTTGTGTCCAAAATGTTAAATATCGAATATTAATTGCCCAATAATAGAATCTTAAATTCAGCATTGCCAAACCACCCTCCTTTTTTGATTTTTGTAAATATTTCTTACTTAATCTATGATTTTTATTCTGCCATACATATGAAGAAATTTTAGAGTCAATAATATCAAAAAAGGATTTAGAAATGAAACTTGGTACTGCCTGAAATAGATACAGCAATTTAGGTAAAATAATCATCTTAATAGTATTAATTCTAACAATCAACAATAAGGACAATGGTGACTATTTAGTAAGCAGTTGTTCATCATGATCAATTAAGGGTAAAAAGTTAACTTCAAATAGATCCTTATGCTACTTAGTAATTTTAATGCCCAAATAAGTAAAGTAATCAGTAACCAGTCTGAATGGTGATGTCTATAGATTGGAGCTTGCATATTTAATGGAAAAAGTTTACTCTTATTAAGATTCAATTTATAACCAGAAAAAGTACTAAACTGAGCAAGAAGTGATATTATTGTTGGGATAGATTTCTCTGGGTTACAGATATATAATAACAAGTCATCTGCAAATAGTGATCCCTTATGTATCTGATACCCACGAATAATGCCAAATATATTAGGTGAATCACAACGGGTGATTGCCAAGGGCTCCAAGGCAATGTCACATAGTAAGGGACTTGAAGGACAGCCCTATCTAGTACCTCAAAAAAGCCTGAAAAAGGGCCAAAGGTGTATAATATATCAATTTAATCCAAGATATAAACTTCAGGCTAAAATTAAATTTCTCAAGCATATTAAATAACTATTCCCATTCAACTCTGTCAATTGCCTTCTCAGCATCAAGCAAAATAACATATTCTGGGGTTTAGATGAAGGAGTATATACAATATTCATTAACCACCTAACAGCAAAATATGAATAACGATTTTTAATAAATCCCATCTGGTCATCAGAGATAATTTGTGGCAATACATTTTACGATCTAATTGCCAATATGTTGGAAAAGAGTTTGGAGTCCACATTCAACAAGGATATAGGTCGATATGATGCACATTCAGTGGGGTCTTTATCTTTTTTAGGAATTAAAAAAATAGATGCTTCATAAAAGGATTGTGGTAATTTTTGTACAAATAAGGCATCCTTAAAGATTCTACATAACCAAGCAGGAAGTAGATTTGAAAAAGATTTGAAAAATTCTACTGTATACCCATTCAAAACAGGTGCTTTATCAGAATTCATCAAAAAAAAACTTTCTTTATTTCTTCTTCCATGATGGGTGCATTTAATGTTAACCATTCATTAAGCGGTGATTTTGGAACAGTCAATTTCCTTAGAAATTCATGCAATATGGTAGAATCATCAGGAAATTCTGATTGGTATAAAGAGGTATAGAATTCTTGAAAAGATTTATTAATTTCATCATGGTCAACCATCAAACTAGCATCCTCTTTACAAACTTTAATAATCTGACAATCAGCTGAAGCAATTCCCAACTGATTGGCAAATAACTTACCTGATTTATCACCATGTATATAAAATGACTCTATTTTAAGTAATTGATTTTCAATCAGGGATGTTAATAACAAATTGTGTTGCATCTGAAGTTCAACTCACTTTTTATAAAGCTCCAAATTAGGAGCAACAGAATATTTTTTAACAATTTCTTTAATCTTATCATAATGTACGTATTTCATTATTAATGTGTTTTCTCAATCCAGCAGATTATGATATAATTTGACCACGGATGTATACTTTAAAAGTATCCCATAATATCCGGCTGGAAATTTCTTCCCTAAAGTTAGTTGAAAAGAAAAAGGCAATCTGTTCTTTAATAAATTTAACAAGCTTAAGTCCTGAAGTAGAGTAGAATTGAACCGCCATTGCCTAGTGCTGAATGTTACATCAGTTAATTTGATTGATAGTTTCAAGGGAGCATGATCAGAAATGGAAATTGCATTGTACTCACAGTCAGTAACAGATGGAACTAATTGGGAGTCGATAAAAAGGTAATAATTCTAGAATATTTATAATACACATGAGAAAAGAATGAGAACTCTTTATCATTAGGATATAAAAACTTACAGATATCTAAAATTCCGGAGTCAACTAAAAAGGAATTAATAAGAATAGCAGATTTGTTTGGAGGTACCTGATTGGATGCAGACCCATCCATCAAAGGATTCAGACAACAGTTAAAATCTCTGCCCATTATCAACATATATTCATTTAAATTAGGAAGAGATGCAAATAAGTGTGTAAAGAATTCAGGATAGTCGGCATTTGGTGCATAGATATTAACCATAACAACTTTTGGGTTATAAAGTAAACCAGTAATTAATAGAAATCTACCATTCAGGTCTGAGATTGTTTCATAGTCAACAAATGAAATCAAGGAGTCTATAAGAATAGATACACCTTTCATCTTAGCCTGTGAATTAGAATGAAATTTCTACCTTTCCAAAACCTAAAGAAATGTTGATTATCCTCCTTCCTCACATGAGTTTTCTGGGCAGAGACAATCTGAGTATTCAATCCATGAAAAACTTCTAAAATCTTCTTCTGTGTAATCGGCTGATTCAAACCATTCATATTCCATGAGACAAAATTAATAAAATTATCCATTTTATTTGAATAAACCATATGGTATGTAAGGGATTAACCTTCCTGCATAGGAAACTTATGAATCAGGAAGACAAAAAAGGTTTAAAGGGGAACCGGATGTTACGACAATTCAGACATATTTGTAGCTTCAGTTCAGCCCAGATGAAAAAAAAACTAAACTAAGGATAGTCCCACCCCCCCCCTCCCACAAAGACCTGAAAACTGGCCAATAGACAGCCAGAAAGCTAACTAGAACCTCCCTTACCCCTACTCTTTTGATGGCAAGTCTCCAAAATTGAAAAAAAGATGCAAAATACCACCCAGTCAAAACATTGAAAAAGGAATGCCATATTTGCTAGTCAATCACCAAATCAATTTCTTAATTATTTTCAAAAAATGAACAATTGAAAATAATAAAGTAACAAAGGAAAAAAGGAAACTTAAACATAGAAGCATAATAAACATCCATACTCTGAAACAGAATACGAGTGTTATCAAACCAATCACAAAAATCTTCAAACTTTAGAAGTCTAAATCTATGAACTGATTATTAACTTATAAACCAAATTAATACAGACATGAAGAGACAGTAAATTTATTAGACAGCTGTTATGGAACATTGGTCGTCAAGGAATTGTTGAGCTTCTTCCAAGGATTTAAACCATTTACTTGATTTGTCAAGCAGAACAACCCTTAAATGAGCTGGAAATTGCAGAGCTGGTTGGAACTTTCTTTGATAAAGCTTGGACGTCACCAGTTTAAAAAGCAATCTTTCTCGCATCACCTCAGGACTATATCTTCAACCAGTCAAAACTTGAGGTCCCCGGTTACAATAGCCACTTTCCAAAGGGCAATTTGAATTAAATGCTCCTTGGTTTGTACATAGTGGAATCGAAGTATAACAGGTCAAGGCTTCAGCTCTTTAGGCAGTTTGGCTCTCAGAGCACAGTGCGCATGATCAAGTATAGGGGCAATAGAGAGAGCTTCAGAGCCGAACACGTCCATTTAAAATTGGGAAAAGAATTTAGTAAGCTCACCACTCTCTACGTCTTCATGGAGTCCTATTATTCGCAGGTTCTGTCAACAACTGCGACTTTCCAGGTCAATAATCTTGAGCTTATACTGTTCCAGTGTCTGGGTAGTCGAAGTTAATTTCTTTTCCAGTGCAAACAATCTGCAATCTCTGTCTTCCAGCTTTATCAAGTTCAACTATTTGCCTCTGTTGTTTTTTACTCTCCTGCTTAAGAGCTCCCCAGTCTGCTTTCAATCTCCTTTAACAATACTTCCAAAGTAGAAAATATTTTTATCAAATTTGTCATCCAGGAGTTTTGACATAGCTTCCAAAGTGAGTGGAGACTGTTTAGGTTGTTTAGGATCTCCTTCTTCCCTTCCACTTCCATTACCAGCTTCCTTGCCTTCGACTGATGCCTTTTGCCTTCCAGTATTCATTTTCAGTGATTAAAAATCAACGTTCAGGCATATAAAAGAGTTATAAACACTTTAATATAGATAGTGAAAGGGTGGTAAAAAAAAAGAAAAATGAACAGAGCAAACCAAAATACGACTTACTCCATCTAATGCCCCAAGCGAATCCCCAATTATTTACTACCAATATTAAAGCCATGCTAGAGTGGCAATGGGTTGTCTAAGGGAGCAGGGGTAAGTTCAGGACCGTCAATTAATAACAATCGTTATTAATCATCCGGAGGAGGAAGCAGAGTGTGAGGGATCCAAAGATATCTGTTAATATCAGGGAATGCTGTGATGAAATATTTGATATCTGTAACAGCATTGAGAGAGGCTGGGTGAATGGGAGAATACTTGGAAAATGGAGTTTAATGTGGTAAACAGGTTTGACGTGTACAATGGTTGGAAGAATCAAAGAGCAGACTTTTTTTTATTTATATGAGAGAAACTTCATATAAGTGAAGTACAGAGGAGTCCAGGTGTTGTCCTGTACAAGTTACGCACAAACAGCAGACAGGTTCAGCGAGTGGAGAATGGTTCTTTGACATTTATTGCTAGGTTGGTGGTGCAGAGCAACACAGAAGTGTTGTTACGGTGTCAGACAAGTGCACAATGATATATTTTGGGAAGATAAAGCAGGCCAGGACATAAACAGTGAATGACAGAGTCATGGGGAGTGTTAGTGAACAAAGAGACCCTGGGATACAGGTACAGATTTCCCTGAAAGTTGCAACACAGGTTGTGAAGAAGGTGCACAACATGCTTGCCTTCATTGGCAAAGGGACATCACATTGCAGTTGCAAAAACCATTGAACCACAACAGCAGTACCCTGTACAGTTCCTGTCACCACACCAGAGGAAGGATGTAATGTGATTAAGCTGGAAATGTGCAGAAACGATTCACAGGAATGTTGCCCAGGCTGGAGGCTTGGGCTACAAAGAATGGTTGGGCAGGCTGGGACTGTTTTCCCTGGAGTGAAGGAGTTTGAGGGGAGACCTGACAGAAGTTTATAAAAGTATGAGTGGTACAGATCAGGAAAACAGTCAGAATCATTTTCCCAGGGTGGAACTGTCAATTTCAAGAAGGCATCCCTTTAAAGTGACAGGATAATTATTTAGACGATGATCAGGAGAAGTAGTAAGTCAGTTTTATTTGCAGATTGCTGGGGCCTTGTATGGGCAGCCATGGGGAGCGATGGAAGCTGATATGATAGTGACATGAAGAGAGAAGAGATTTAGTTTAATTTGGTATTGTGTTCAGCACAGACATTGTGGGAGGAAGGGCCTGTTCCTATACTGTTTTGTTCAATGTTCTGAGTGAGCCTGAGTGAAGAAAACTATTTAGCCAGGGGCACCAAGGTGTATATTATACATTCAGGTGCCTTGCCATTTGGCGTGAGTGATCATGTCTCTTCATCCATCACTGTCCCTGACCCTCTGAATTGCAATTGTTGCCTCCCCTGTTTTCTAACCATGATGTTAATCCATCTATCATTTCCATTCTCTGTTTATCTCTGCTTCTTTTTCTTTCCAGCTTTCTAGTTGTAACTAAATGTTCTAATGTCTCTCTTCACATGAAGTGTCCAAAGAATTTTGATTGCTGTTTTCTGATCATTTTAAGTAATGTACATTTTGTTCTCATTCTCTGTAGAACTTCTTCATTGGTTATCCTGTCCATATATGATATGCATAGCATTATTCTGAGGAACCACATCTCTGCTGCATTGATTCTTTTTTCCATTGCATTTGTGGTGGTCCATGACTTGCAGCCATACATTAATATAGGAAGAATGTAGCAGCTGGGAGTTCTAAGGTGATGTCACTTGCTGTTTTCTTGATCGTCAGGCCGTTTCTCATTTCTGTAAATGCTATTCTTGCCATTTCTATTCTTGCTTTTATGTCTGTTTCACATTTGCCATCAGATGTTACCCCTGATCCAAGGTCTTAAAGTTGTGAACTTGTTTCAGGATTTCATTTCCCAATACAATCCTACAGTCTGGGATATCAGGTTTCTTTGATATTCCCATTACTTCAGTTTTCTTTTTGTTTAAGGATAGGCCAAGACTTTCACTCTGTGTTGATGGTAGATTAGTTTCTATAAATTTACTTCACTGTTTGCTGTCAGTACTGTATCATCCGCACAGCGGAGGTTGTTGATATTATATCCTATACTTATTCCAGGTAGGTCTTGTATGGTTCTCATGTTTTCACTGTACAGAGAGAATAAGTCTGGTGACAGAACACAACACTGTCTGACTCCTGGCTTTATTGGCTGATATTCACTAATCTCATTGTCTATCAATCTGGCTGCACTTTGTTGCCAGTTGAAATTCCTGAATATTCTCAGTCCTTTTCCGTCTATATTAATATCTTTAAGCACTTTCATGATGATTTGGTGTTTCACTGTGTCAAAGGCTTTTGTGTAGTCAGTGAAACAGAAGTATAGATCTTGTACTTCTATTGACCTATCAATAATATTCCTGAAAATATAAGTGTCTGTGCTGTGCAATACCAGTGACAGTGCTGTGCAATTGCTCAGCTAAAGGAGGTGTAAAGCGCTCCTTCCATCCGATAGCCTACAGGTCAACCTTGGGCAATGTGTAGTACCTGTTTAGCCTCCCAATCAGGGTCTCGTGAAGCCATGGTTTGCAGTTGGTGGATGGTTTTTACAAGCAGATTCTACAAATTGGAATTTATGGTTGTAAAACTAAAAATGCTAGGCAGATGAATCTGCTGATCAATGGCCAAGGTTACCCATCCAGTATGGACACTGCAACTGAAGGAGGCAATGGGAAACCACTTCAGTATTCCTACCTTGTACAGTCATGAACTCAATTCAACCAAGGTATATCTGTGGCAAAGAGTCATGTCCTTGAGGGTGTTGGAGAACAGAGATCCCAAGGACTACAAGTACATAGTTCTCGGAAAGTATAGACATGGTGGCAAGGAAGGCATTCCTTAGTTAGAGTTTGGAGTACAAGAGATGGGACTTCATGTTGGAACTGTGCACATTATTGGTGAGACCACAATGTAATGTGTGCAGTTCTGGTCACTCATTTATAGGAAGAAAATGATTAAGTAATGAAGAAAGGCAGAATGTCGTGGGGAGTTTAAACCTGAAGGATATAATGTGATAGGGGAATATTCAAAAAGGTACCTGATGGGCAAATTCTTCCACACAGAGTGTGGTGGGTATATGGTATAAGCTACCAGAGGAAGCTGCAGAGGAGAGTACAATTACAATGTTTAACAATCATTCGGACAGGAACATTGATGGAAGTTTAGATGGATATGGGCCAAATGCTGGTAAATGGGACACTAGGGTACATATCCTTGTCAGTGTGGCCAAGTTTCCGTCCTGTGCAAATCTGTGAATATGTGTGAAAGATGGGCAGCACTGGAGAAGCCTCACTCCAGGTGTAGATGCTTCAAATGTGGCTGGGAGTGATGAAAAGTTGGGGTGGGGGGGAAGTTGCATTATTATTCAAGGAGACCATCACTGGCAGAGGATGTCTCAGAAGGATCCTCACTTAAGGCCTTGCAAGTAGAGTTTTGAAATAAATAAAATAACAATCATATTGCTGAGAATATACTGCAGATCTCCTAGTAGTTGTTGGGAAATTAAGAAATAGATCTGTTCCTAAATCCCACCGAGATGACACGGGAACAGGGTTACACAAATTAGGCATTTCAATAAAATTAACTGAATAAACTTGTGCATAATAGGTCGAAGTGGAATTTTTTGAAGTGCTTTCAGGAGGACATTTTGTGCCAGTACATTGAAAGTCATTTATAGAGGGCAGGGAAGTGTGTGAAGTGTCAGTAGATGAGTAATTTGAGACTTGTTAGTACAGAATTCAAGATGTTTTAAATCAGTCTGAGACATGGACATCATGACAATGTATAACTCATTGTTGAAACCACAAAGCATTGTGCACAGTTCTGTCACCTGTTTATAGAAGAATGTCATTAATCTGGAAAGAGGCAGAACATTCAGAATAGCCTTGAAATTGAGGCACATTTTGTTATCATAGACAGAATCTGGTAGGGGTGTATGAGGAGATGTTACCTGCAGGTAAATCCACATTTGGGAAATGGGAGTCATTTCAGAGTGAAGTATGAGTTTAGGATCACGGTATTCCTGTAAGGGTGAAGGGCTAGGATAGCGAATTCAGAGGTTCCTCTGTGTGAAGGAAAATTGAAGTTTTCACTGAAATAATAAGAAACACATGGTAGGGAGAGAACACTGAAGACTGGGGAAAACCATCAGCAGAACAGAGAGTGTAGGGCAGATAATGAGTGTGAGTGGAGAAAAATGTTAAGGAGATATGAGGGACATTTTATACACAAAAGGTGATGCTTATGTGGCAACTGGGACTCGCTCAGGTAGGATCAGATGGGTTGAAAGATCTTTTTTATGACTATGCAGAGGCTTGTGGAACATAAGGTTTAAGCAGAGGAGAGTGTGGTTTAAAGAGGATCTGAGGAAGCGCTTCCTCTTTCACACAGAGGGATTTGACACTCCGGAACACACTGTTTGAGGGAGTGGTGCAAGCAGGTTTGTATGGACTATCTGGATGAGCATCTGAATCACAAAGGCACCCCTCAACCTGTAAAAATATCTAAACATTGTAAATATAAAATTATCTGCTGTTCTGCTGGCGCATATGACACATTACCCTTCAACCTTAAGACTCTTGAACCAGGCATTGGGGCATGGAATATTTCACTTTCACCAACACTGATCTGATTCACAAGCTATGGACACTCTTAAGGACTCTAAAATCAATGTTCATGACATCTGTTGCCTACTCTTTTTCTCAGCTTAAGCTGATAAGCATGAAGTACAGATGTAAACAAGCCCACTCATTTCTCAATTGCTTGGAAGTTTGGGACTATTCTTGGGGTATTTAGTATTGGGGATTTCTGGACATTTTCATCAATATTGTATGTAGACATGAGTGGTTATGCTTTTGTGAAGAGACTTTGGGATGATACTAGATGTAGACATTACAATTGGGACAATGTAAGCCTTGTTCATGCTCTATTGTTTTTCAATTCCCTCTTTTAATTGAACATATTTCTGCTGTTTTTCACTTCTTAATTTCAGTACGTGATGTTATTGGAGTATAAAAGTTGCATTATTTGCTGTGTAACCAAAACTATGTAGTCAGCTTGCTATGCATGCATCCAAAATGAAATCCTAGGAATGTAGAAGACAATGGTGTGTTAGAGGAAGCTAAGAGATGTAAATTGTGTAATCTGAGTTTGCTATTTGCTATGCATGTACCCAATTTAGCAGGAGAATGAAATATTAAGAATGTAGAAGACAATGGTGTGTAAATGAAAGGTAGCTAAGAGATGTAGATTAGAACATGATTAAGTCACGAAATATTAAGAATGTAAACTTGCTATTTGCTAGAGAATGAAATCTTAAGAATGTAGAAGACAATGGTGTGTTAATGAGAGGTAGCTAAGAGATGTAGTCAGGTTTGAAACTTGCTATTTGCTATGCATGTACCCAATTTAGCAGGAGAATGAAATATTAAGAATGTAGAAGACAAGGTAGCTAAGAGATGTAGATTAGAACATGATTAAGTCAATGGGTAGAAACAATAGTGGCGGATGTATGTGTGGTACACAACTATAGACCGATTGCATATGCTAATGCAACTAAACCAGGAGATTGCTATAAAACATGCTATGTCCAAAGATCAGTGGGCAATCAGTGACTAGCTCAATGACTGTCTCAGCTTTGATTTGCAAATTAAAGTTTAACCCTTCTTGAAGAATCTTCTGCGTCTCCTAATCATTTGTGGGGCACGAGAAACCACGACAAAATTGGCAACCATGGCAGGACCGGAAAGAGACCCACAGAAAGGAAACAGCAGATTGGGGATGCTTCCCAGTCCTCTAGGGACCCCCACAAGGCTAACAGAATTAAGGGTGCACCCAAACAAAAGGTAAGTGCTTTTAGCGACAATTTGGACTAAGAATTCTGTTGGCTTTGGGGAGGTCTTGGAGTCTCAGAAGTGTGGAACAACTGCCGAAGGGTCTCTCCGGTCCAAAGAATCTGGCCGAATTGGGGGTTAACAGGAGGCTCAGAGGATTGATCAAGAACACTGCAGTGAGGGTAAGTACAAATACGTTAATAAGAAGTTAAGTTAAGAAAAATTCCACGTGGTGTTGGTAAGTCCCTGTGGATACCGCTTGTATAAAACAAAGGTCTGAATGGGCAGGGAAAGGGAAGATAGAGAAAATCCCTGTGGATACCGCTTCGTATGAAATGAAGGTCTGAATGGGCAGGGAAAGGAAAATAGAGAAAATCCTCGTGGATACCGCCTTAAGAGATAAGGGTCTGA
The DNA here is from genome assembly GCF_030144855.1 of Hypanus sabinus. NCBI lineage: Eukaryota > Metazoa > Chordata > Chondrichthyes > Myliobatiformes > Dasyatidae > Hypanus > Hypanus sabinus. The sequence goes on along the minus strand of NC_082716.1, from coordinate 114,426,086 downwards.
ATAGATGAGGTGCAAAGAGAAAGTTCTGTGGGTACCGCTCTGAATAGAGGTCTGTACAGGCAGAACAGAATAGGAAACAAGGACAGTCCAATATATAGTTTAAAGCGCTGGTAGATAGATGATAGACTAGGCATAGAATTCGAGTAAATAATATTATCCAGTAAACGAACTGTGAATCTCTGAAATACCTTAAAAAGAGAGAACAACATGACAGGTAAAGGAACAGCAGTAGAGATTCTGAGCAAAAAAATCCCAGTAAATAAATATGAGATCACAAAAACTTCAGAAAAATGGGAAAAGAGAACCAAAAACCTGGGTCACAAAATGGCCAAGAGAAGAAACGTTTGATGTAAGCTTGTGTGAAGAAATGGAGGGACTAATTAAAATTTACAAACCAAAAGATAAATCTAAGAAAAGGGGGCAAAAAAGAGAACGAGAAATGGAAGTGCTAAAACTCTTCAGAATGGAGGGAGAAAGGCTGAGGAGGACAGGTAGAATATTGATTACAAGCAAGGAAGACACTAAGGTGCTGGAGAAACAGCCTGTTAGAGAGAGAGGAAGGTACAGTGAGAAGCTGGCTTCAGCTCCGTACCCGGATGTGAAAGAAACAGAAAAGCCCCCTCCCTATAATGAGGAAGGAACCCCTAAGCAGTGCCCCCTGCTGACGGGAACAGTAAACATGCAGGGAGAAGTACAAGTTTGGGATAATGAGGAGGAAAAAAAACAATACGAGAAGGAAAAAACAGCGATATGGAAGGAGATACAGGCAGAAAGGATAAAGGTGGAACAGGCACAGAGAGAAATGGAAGAAGGGATTGTACAGATGAAATACTTGAGAGAGGAAAAGGAATATGAGGAGTATCGGTTATACTGTAGAAATAAACAGACTAGAAAAGAATGTGACTCATTGGAGGAGCAAGAGTTAAGTGGAGAGAGAGAGGATGTGAGAATTTGTGGGGAAGAGGTAGGAGGCAGAAGCCCAGAAGAGTAGAAGGAGGCGGTAGGGGAGCGACTTGCGGAAGTAGAGAGAGAGCCAGATAAGTTACTGAGAGGGGATTGCCGGAAGAGATGTGAAAAATACTCCAGGGGCCAACCAAGTATTGAATCAAGACAGAAAGGAAGGACTCCACAAGGAGTCCGAGGGAAGAAGAGAACTCCTGAGACATTTGTGTGGGAGGCAGTAAAGACATACCCTGAGACAGATGGGGAGTCAGGTGAGGAGGAGAGCCAGGGCTGGTGGGAAGAAGGAGGAAGAATGATGCCGTTGTTAGTAAAAGGATCAGGACAAGTGCAGTATATATCCCTTGGGGATCCCAGGACCTCGAAGGGCTGAAAAACACTCTGCCCAATCTACATGAAGGAGCAGGGAAATGGATTAGAGCCTTTGAAGAAGAAATGGTGGGACGATTATTGGCTATGGCACTATTGATAAGGTTGATGGGAACCTCCAAATTTAACGAAATAATGGAAATGGCTGGCATAGTAAACTCGAACGACCCAAGAACTGATGGAGACGGGTTTGACAGAGTGAGGCAGAGGGTATGGCAGGCTCTCAGAAAGCTTTATCCACCCAAAGTGGACCCCAAAGCCTTAAAAGGGGATCCACTGGGAGATACTGAAAACCCAGCAGCTTACGTAGAAAACCAGTTGAAAAGGTGGAGACTGGAGACTGAGCAAGAGGTGGAAAATAGCTTATTTATGACCTCACTGTTCCGACATAGCATTTTGGATGCAATGCCTCCGCAAGTAAAATCCAAACTGGAGGAAGTGGTTGGGCTAACGTCAAAGACCCCACAAGAATTTAGAGACCACGTAGTCCATGCGGTTGAGAAATACCAGAAAGACAAACAAAGGTTGGCTGAGCAGCAGGAAGAGGTGCAAAGAAAGTTAATACAAATGCAGCTTTGAAGAACTCAAAAAGAAGGAAAAAGAGAAAAACAAAAAGATGCTGGCAGCAACCACCGGTCAGAGTACAGCCATCGAACTGGACAAAGCACTGCTATATGGAGGAACTGATCATACTGTAAGACAAGGGCTGGAAAACCCCATGCCAATAATCTTCTTTGGAGGAGCATTCCCACAAATGCCCTATCAGGAACAGACTAAATTCAAACAGCCCAGACAGGACTGGAAGTCCCAAGGAGGGGAACAGAGGAGCTATGGGCAGAGGGGACCAGTGAGGAGACAGGGGGAAAGAGAGGTAGAGAGATTGTGCTGGGGATGTAATCAGCCAGGTCACATGAAAAGAGATTGTCTGTTTACACCATGGCCTGACATACACCAGCAGGAACCAATAAGAAGGGAACTAAAGTTTAGCCAAGGACCAGCCCTCACAGGCCCAAGCAGACCTGTGAACCCCTATGCGAGGTATTAGGGGTGCCCTGAGAACTCGAGTGGGAAGGGACATTACCCAATGATAACAAGGAAGGCAGATGAGGAACCCATTGTTCAGGTTATGTTAGAAGGGCAACTGACACCAATGATGATAGATACTGGAGCCACGTACACTTGTGTACAGCCACAGTATGCCCTTCACCTTCCCATGTCAGGAAAGTTTATTAAGATGGTAGGGTTCTCAGGGAAAACACAGTTGACACAGTGCACGGATCCAGTGCAGTTGAGAATGGGAAATAAAGGAATTGTTTTGCCGGTGCTAGTATTTAAAGGAACTCCGATTAATTTGTTAGGCAGAGATGCCTTATTGAAACTGGAATTAAAATTAGAATGCACCAGAAATGGGCTGAGTGTGGAAAGAGCAAGGGCTCAATTGATAGTGCGAGAAGACAAGAAGGCTAATGTCTTTTGGATAGGAGACTTCGCAGATCAGATTCAGGGAACCTGGGAAAAATGGAAAAAGGGCGTGCAGGCTATATTACCTAGGGCTGTAATGCCCAAATCTGAGCTACATTGTACAGTGATTTTTGATGAGACTCAGAACAGGGGATAAGAGGCACCTGGAGGTATGTACCCAACAGCACCTGGAAGGGGAGGCTGTGATAATTGGAAAGCAAGGGGCAGCTTTACAAGTTAAGTGGAACACCTTTTTAGAAAAATGGTACAGGATGCCGGAGGCTGCGCCCCACGTAACATTGTTGGTAAACAAGGGATATCAGTCTAAAGACTTAGGACTCTTAGTTAAGAGTGTTGAAACCGTAACAGTGTGGAGGAAAATCACGCCAGAGGTGTGGATATCAGAAGATAACAATTGCATTAAAATAATGGTAAGTGTAGATATGGTAGGGACAGTGAGAGAGGTTGAAATAACTCCCTAACCACACCTGGCCTTGCTGGGAAAGGAAAGAGGCCAGCAGAAAGAAAGAAGGTTAGATGAGTTGCCGTCTATTCTGTGGTCACAGCATGACACGAATGTAGGGAAAATAAAAACAGCTAGTTCGGTGGAAATAAGGCTAAAAAGGGGAACAATTCCACCCAGGAAACCACAATACCCTCTAAGACCAGAAGCAGAAGAGGGAATAGCATCGACAGTGCAGGGATTGCTTGAAATAGGGGCGCTTAAAAGAACAAACAGTCCATGTAATACCCCGTTGCTGCTGGTCTTAAAAGCAGATAAATCTAAGTGGAGATTGGTGCATGATTTGCGAGCGGTAAGTGGTGTGGTAGAGGACTGGCCAGCGGTAGTCCCCAACCCACACATGCTTTTGACTAATGTTCCACCAGAAGCAAGTTATTTTTCAGTGATTGATTTGTGTTCGGCTTTCTTCAGCATTCCTCCAGCCGATCAGTGTCAGTATCCGTTTGCATTTACTTACAGAGGTGCTCAGTATACCTATACCAGAATGCCGCAAGGATTTAATCATTCACCACACGTTTTTAATCAGGTGTTGAAGGCAGACCTAGAGGGCATGCCATTGGAAAGTACATTGTTACAGTATGTGGATGACCTGTTGATTTGCTCCCACAGTAAGGAACAGTGTGAGCAGGACACTATAACTCTGTTAGGGAAGCTGGCGCACGGAGGACATAAAGTATCCAAAAAGAATCTGCAATTTTGCACGCAGCAAGTGGAATACTTAGGCAGGGTAATATCCAAGGGAGTGAAGGCGATAGCACCAGATCAGATTGAGGCAATAACTAAGGCCCCCAAACCCCAGACTGTAGGACAGATGATGACATTTTTGGGAATGGCAGGGTACAGCTCAGATTGGATAGGAGAATATGCTGAGATTGTGGCACCTTTGAGAAAGATAAGGAAAGAAGCAGGACATACAAATTTGAAGAACGGCTTACAGTGGCATGGAGAGGCGGAGATAGCTTTCAATACTATTAAGCAGGAATTGCAGTCAGCACCAGCATTAGCTTTGCCTGACTACGAGAAGGTTTTTCATTTGTATGTATCTAACTGACAGGAGGGTTATGTCACAGTGGTTCTAACACAAGAGACAGGCACAGGAAAAGCAAAGCAACCGATAGCATACTACAGTACGAGACTAGATGAGGAGGCTCAGGGGTATCCACCCTGTTACCAGGGATTGACGGTGCTGTACTATGCAAATGAAAAGGCATCATCTGTAACCCTAGGCTATCCTGTGACTCTGTACACACACCACAAAGTAGCAGAATTGCTGGAAAGAGGGAAATTTGTGCTGTCACCAGCCAGGATAGCAGCGTATCAGATGCTATTGACATTTCCAGATATAACTATACAGAGATGCACTACCAGTAATATAGCCGATTTTGTCCCTTTGGGCTATGAAGGTGAACCCCATGATTGTGTAGGGAAGATGATGACATTTGCCAAATTGAGAGCAGATTTATGGTCAGAACCACTAGAGGATGCAGATAAAAAGGTTCTGTTCGTAGATGGCTCTTGTTATAGGGATTATTAGGATGGAGTCCTGTCCCCAACCGTGTTCCACCCAACTAGAGGAAATCAAAGCCCTGACAGCTGTGTGTGAAATGATGGAAGGTGAGAAAGTAGACATCTATACTGATTCGGCATATGCTCATGGAGTGTGCCATTTGTTCGGGGCAGTGTGGAAACAGAGAGATTTTTAAAAAAAGCAGTGGAGATCCTATACAACATTGTCAGCGAATTCTAGACTTAATAAAAGCCATGATGGAAACCTAAAGCATTGGCTATAGTAAAATGCCAGGCACATAAAAAAGGAAATGATGTAATAACAAAGGGAAATCAAGCTGCGGACGAGGCAGCCAGAAAAGTGTCTGGATGTACATCAGCTGTCATTGCCCCCCAGGTAAGCCTAACTCCAGAACCTGAGGGAGAGGACCTAATTGAAATACAAGGTAAGGCAACTTTGGCAGAACAGACAATGTAGAGATGAAGGGGGGGCCAAGCAGAACCCGGAAGGCTTGTGGAGCACGGAAGACAGTTTGTTGGTAGGGCCCACCCCTCTACAGACATTTCTGATTTCAGAAGCGCATGGGATGGACTATTATGCAAGGGGGGAAGTGATAAAGAAAATAAAGAAGGATGGTTTTTGGTCACCTTATTTACAGGCTTCAGTGGACTTTGTCTTGTCACAGTGCGATATATGCGCACAGAATAATGTTCGAAAGGGAATTACAACCCCAATAGGTCACATTCCTGTACCTGAAGGACCATTTAAACATCTAGTGATCGATTACGTAGACATGATAAAGACAGTGAGAGGGAAAAGATACATGCTGGTAGTAATTGATCGATTTAGCAGATGGGTGGAGGTGGTACCTTCAAGAGATCAAGGGGCAAAGTCAGTGGTAAAATTTCTGACAAATGAAGTGATCCCAAGATTTGGAATACCTACAGAAGTTAGCTCAGACAATGGTTCAGCTTTTATCCAGAAAGTGGTCAAACTGGTACTACAGGCGCTGAGGGTAAAGCAAATATTTGGATGTGTATACCACCCTCAGTTGCAGGGCATGTAGAGAGAATTAATGGAACTCTGAAAGCCAAACTAAACAAAATTTGTGCAGACACTAAACTTAATTGGGTTGATGCTTTACCGTTAGCATTGATGAGTTACCGCATGCAAGCTAATTGAATAACATGCCTGACACCACATGAGATGCTCACTGGGAAGCTATCATACCTGTGATAGGGGTAAGCAAAGATGTTGAATGGATAAACTATATTTACTACAATCAACAGAGATTCATCAACGACACCGATGATGCACTAGAGGCCTTAGGGCAACAGCTGGATGCAACTAGCAGGATGGCGTGGCAAAACAGACAGGTACTGGATTGGCTTTTGGCAGAAAAAGGGTGTGTGTGTGTAATGTTTGGAGAACAATGCTGCACTTTCATACCGAACAATACTAGCCCAGAAGGGTCTTTCACCAGAGCAATGAATAAGTTAAAGAATCTGTGGACGGAGGTCAAACAGAATGCAGGATTTGAACATCAGTTCTTTGATTGGTTGGAAAGTAGACTCGGAGGATGGGGAGCATGGCTGACTAAAATAGCAATAACTGTCAGTATTATATTGTTGAGCTGTGCGCTTGTGCTGTGCTGCTTTCTTCCTTGTCTCAAGTCTCTTGTAGTGCGTGCTGCAACCAAACAATTTTTGATGCTCGTGGCAATTACTGAAGCAAGCTTAGTGGAGAAAGAAACACCGAAAATGTATCGTTACAGCCTACAACACCTGCAGGATGAACAAGAGCAAAACGACAGTGTGGGAGTAGATTGTAAGGGCTTCTGAGTCTTTTTCCCTGTCTCAGGTACAGAGGGACAGGTTTTTGGCTCAGCGGCCCAAGGTAACAGGGAGAGAATACTTTGAGGTCTTGGCGCAGAAAATTATAGTTTAACCCGAGATTTGGGAATAAGTGCTTGAGTTTATTGGGGCTTTTGTGCATGGGCTCTTAGTCTTCTTTCTCTGTGTGAGACCCTATGGGTCTCAAAGGGGGATATATTGGAGTATAAAAGTTGCATTATTTGCTGTGTAACCAAAACTATGTAGTCAGCTTGCTATGCATGCATCCAAAATGAAATCCTAGGAATGTAGAAGACAATGGTGTGTTAGAGGAAGCTAAGAGATGTAAATTATGTAATCTGAGTTTGCTATTTGCTATGCATGTACCCAATTTAGCAGGAGAATGAAATATTAAGAATGTAGAAGACAAGGTAGCTAAGAGATGTAGATTAGAACATGATTAAATCAATGGGTAGAAACAATAGTGGCGGATGTACGTGTGATACACACCTATAGACCGATTGCATATGCTAATGCAACTAAACCAGGAGATTGCTATAAAACATGCTATGTCCAAAGATCAGTGGGCAATCAGCGACTAGCTCAATGACTGTCTCAGCTTTGATTTGCAAATTAAAGTTTAACCCTTCTTGAAGAATCTTCTGCGTCTCCTAATCATTTGTGGGGCACAAGAAACCACGACAATGTCTGTTTGGAATGGCTACTGTATGTCTAGTGAGCAAGTTGTTCTTGCTTGCATATATACTGTATTATATCCAGAAGTTCAAATAGATTGCTAATAATAATAATAGTAATTATTATTATTATCATCATCATCATCTTCTTTTTGCAGAGTTTGTCTTTTCAACATTTCCCGTGGAGCAGAAGTGAGTGAAGTTGCCATGACCATGGAGAAGGTGCATGAGAAATGGAAAAGTCTGAATATAGATAAATCACCTAGACTAGAAGGTGTACATGCCACCAATCAGAGAAAAAAAATGGCTGAACATATTGTAGAAGTATTAGTGCTTGCTATTCAAGAATTAACTAACTCTGGCATGGTGCTGGAGGATGGTAGGTTTGTAAATGGAGAATGCCAATCCATTCTTCAAGGAGGAGGAGAAAGAAGAGAGAAAATTATAGGTCATTTCATCTGACCTCAATGATTGAGAAGATGTTGGAGTCGGAGATACTTGATAAAATAGACCAATCAGCATGGTTTCCTTAATGGAAAATCTTGCTGGACAAATCTGTTGGAGTTCTTTAAAGGAACAGGATAGACAAAGAATCAGTGGATATTGTGTACGAATTTTCAGAAGGCATTGTAAATACAATAAAATATACAGATGCTGGAAATCCACGGCAACACATAGAAAATATTGGAGGAACTCTGCAGGTCAGGCAGCAGCTATGGAGAAGTGTAAGCTGCCGATGTTTCAGGCTGAGACTCTTCTTCAGGACCAAGAAGGCAGGAAAATACCTGAATAGGCAGAGAGAAGAGTGGCAGGTTAGAAGATAAGTAAAGCCAGGGGTGGGGGTAGAGGTCAATGTCTGGAGAAGCAAGAATTGGATAGGAGAAAAGCTTGGGCAATTGGAGAAAGGGAAGGTGAAAGGCAGCCAGGGGGATGTAATAGACAGGCATATAGAGGAAGGGGGAGGTGAGTTTGCTCAACAGAAGGTGAAACTGATATTCGAGCCATCAAGGTGCAGGGTACACAGATCAATAGACCATTCTATGATTGGCAGGAGCCAAAAAGTAGGAATAGAGGGTGTTTCTTCTTGTTGATTGCCACTGACTAGAGGTGTTCCACTGGTGTCAATGTTGAGACTGCTTCTTTTTAGATTACATGTCAATGATTTGGATGATGGAATTGATAGCTTTGTGACAAAGTTTGTGGACTATACAAAGGTATATGGACAGGCAGGTAATGGTGAGGAAGCAGGGTGGCTGCAAAAGTACTTAGACAGATTTGGAAAATGAGCAAAAATAACAGATAGAACACAAAATCAGGAAGTGAATTGGCACTTTAGTAGAAGGAATAAATGGAGAAAAAGATTTTAAAGAAACAGATGCAAAGGGACATTGGATTCATTGTGCAGGATTCCTTCAAGGTAATTTTCAGATTGAGTCAATTGTGAGGAAGGCAAATGCAAGAGAACTAGAGAGCAAGGATGCAATGCTGAGGTTTATAGGGCACTGGTAAGCTCATTTGGAGTACTGTGAGCAGGTTTTGGGCCAATATATAATAAAGGACGTGGTGACGTTGGAAGGAATTCAGAGGATATTCATGAGAGTAAATCTGGGAATGAAAGTGTTACCAACATCATGACCAATTGATTACTCTGGGCCTCTACGCATTGGAGATAAGAAGCATACAGTGAGTGGGGTAGGAGAGGGAGGAGATCTCATTAAAATATGTCAAACGTTGAAAGGTCTCAATATAGTGGATATTGAGGGGATGTTTCCTGTGGTGGAGAAGTCGAGATCCAGAGGGCACAGCCTCAGAAATAAGGGATGTGAATGTAAAACACAGGTAGGATTAATTTATTTTGCCAGACAGTGGTGAATCTGTGGAATTCAGTGGTAGAGGCCAAGTTATTGGGTATATTAAAATCAGAGTTTAAATAACATGGGTTCTTGATTGGTTAAGGCATGAATGGTTAGGGGGAAAAAGCAGAAAATTGGGGCTGAGAGGGAAATAGATCAGCCATGATGAATTCTTGGAGTAGACTCAATGGGCCAAATGGCCTACTTTTATTCCTATATTGTACGCTCTTGTGGTTATTTGTCTATCTTTGTCCCGTGTGGTTTTCCATTAACATTACTGTGTTTCTTTGTATCTGCTATGTTTGCCCACTAGAGAATGAGTCACATGTTTATATATCATGACAAAAACACACTTGATAGTAAGTTTACTTTGAACTTCCCTCATATTGATTGGGGCTGCCATGCACAATTGGCTTGGATGGGACAGATTAGTAACTGTGTCCTAGAAAGTCCTCTGCAACAGCATGTAGATGGCTCAACGAGAGAGGGAATGATACTGGAGCTCCTGCTGGGAAATGTGGCTGAGCAAGTGACTGAAATATCACTGTGGAAACACTTCAGGAGCAGTGACCATGATTGTTTGCTTCAAAATAGCATGGCTGCAGTTAATTGGGCCATCAGTTAATTGAGACAGCTGCTTATTTGGGGCAATTGTTAAGGAACAAAAGCAAATCAAGAAAATAGCTCGGATTCACTTAATTTATTTCAGACTCTATGTAATTTAATTGGGACAGGAAACTGGTGTCAAACAGTTCCTAACCACCTTCAGTCACGTGCACGTTGTGCAGCCGTTTGATACTACACCGTGCTGAGAGTTTTGAAATAGTGTCAGTTGCATGTGTTTGTGTTCAAAAAGCCATGATTCTTGTCACTGAGAGTTGGTGAGTAATAAGCAATAAGACAGTTCAGAACTCTTTTGCTCACCGCAGTTTCAAGCATTCAGCCTTGAAGATGCCAGAAACGGCTAAGAGTGAAAATGAAATGATCTCATTACTTCAACAAATTAGGAGCTATGAGAATCGTCTTTGAAGGTTGCATTGAAAATGAAGATTTGGAGGATGCAAACATCGAAAACATTGTTTAACAGCTGTCCATTAATTGCACAGGGTGCTGCACTTTTATGTTTCATTTTCAATCAAAAGAATATGGAATCATACTCTGTGTATGAGTTCCTCCAACGGTAACTGTTAGGAACTAGAGTTTTATAGTACAGTAGTTCTGTATTAAAGTTCTAATTTGTTCTACGAGGCGTGATTGATAGGTTCGTGGCCTAGGGTAGGAGTCAATTTTAGAAAACCTAGCACACATTTATTTTTCAACATAGTCCCCTCATACCTTTACACACTTAGTCCAGCGGGTCTTGGAGCATATGGATCTTGGACATCCAGAAAGTGTCCACAGCAAGAGTGATTGACATGTTTGTGGCCTAAGGTAGAAAGAGTTGAGTTATTATCTTCAAACTTTCTGCATAATCACTCAAAGAGTTGACCTGCATGTGCATGTAACGAGAGCTGTATAACTTATCCCCTTCTACATTAGGCCACGAACTTATCAATCGTCCTTCGTATATTGCAGTTAAATACATAATCTGTTATTTGAATATTAGTGTACCTTTTTATGCCTTATTAGCTATTTCCATGAAGCTTTGGCTGATTGGGGCCGGCTGCTTAACTGAGTCAAAATGTTTCAATAAGTTTCAAGAGGTCAGAGTTAGGTATACAATAAACATCCTGAAATTCATTTTTTCGCAAACACCCAGGAAACAGAAGTAATGCCCCAAAAAATGAATGACAGTTAAATGTTAGAATTGCAAAGCCTCCCCAACTGCCCCCTCCCATTCATAAGCAGTAGAAAAGCAACGACCCTTTTCCCCCAGTAACAAAAAAAGCATCGCACACCCCCCACAGGGCACTCATACATGCAGCGAAGCATCAATAATGACCTAGACGCAGTACCCCAAAAACTACTCATTCACCCAATAATTCGACATACCACAAGCCCTGTCTCTCCCTAATAAGGGGGAAAAAAGGTGTTCTCATTTCACTTTGTCCCAATTAACCGAAATCCAATGTACTGGTCCTCATTTTAAGTTTGTAAATAAGGGCAGGACAATCCATTGCAAAGGTTGAATGGGAGGCTGTTTACAGGCTGAGGGATTGCTGGCAAGTAGGAACCTTTTAAAATTCAGAATGGGAGAGATCTGGGACAAAGTTTCTGACACAGTGAAAGACAATACTGGCAAGATTCGGGAATACTGGTTAATGAGACTCTGGTCAGGGAAAAGTGAAGTGACACAGTCAGGTGTAGGCACTGTGATCAAGTGAGTCTCCTAAGAAGTATACGAGATATTGGTGTACATATGAGGGGAAACAGCAGAGTGAAAAAGGACATTCAATGGTTTTAGCAGATCAGGTAAAGGAGATTCCAAAGAGGTTATGGGTGTATATTAAGGACTAAAGGGAAAGAATAAGTCCCTTAATGATCAATATGGTCATCAATGTGTGGAACCACAGGACATAGGCATTATTGAAGCCAAGGAATTAAGGGAAATGTATAATGAGGTACCCGGAAATATCCACAACAACAGAGAAGGTGTTAGCAAAGATGAGGCATATTAAGATGGATAAATCTCCAGGGCCAAATCCAGTGAATCCTAGGACATTATGTTCAGCGTGTTAAGAAATTTTAGGGGTCCTGGTAGATGCTCCTGCACCTTGAGTCAAGGATAAGGCACTGGAAGATTGGTTGATGGCTAATGTAGATCCATTATCCTCCCATCCTGCGCACGGACTGTTTGAACTGCTTCCATCTGGTAGGTGCTACAGATCCTTCCAGACTAATAGGCACTGGAGAAGTTTTTTCCCTACTGCAGTCACTTTGCTGAACAGTTAACTGATGGTTAACTGTCAGCTAACTATTACTTGGATTGCACTACTTGTATGTATAATCTATATTTTCATTTATATTTATCATCTGTTATGAGCAGAGAGACAACATCTGCCGGAAATAAATTCCTTGTGTGTGCACAGGTACTTGGCGATTAAAGTCTGATTCTGATTCTGATTATTAAAGAAGGCCTGAAAGAACACATGAGGGAATGATAGGCCAGTGAGACTAACATCAGTGGTAGTGAAGAAGATTGAGGAGAAGGACCTACCAGTATTTGAAATAGTAAACCACGTTGATTTTCAAGTTGACCAATTCTGTACCTTGATGTTCTTTTGCTCTTATCATACCAGAGCTATAGAAACCTTCAGGATTCCCATTAACCTTGTCTGCTAGACTAACTTCATGTCCTCTTTTAGCCCTCCTGATTTCTCTCTTGAATTTCCTAAGTGCCTCAGTGGATTCTAACTGCCTATACCTTGTTCTGTACTAGGTCCTGAATATCCATTGATAACCAAAGTACTCTAAACCCATATGCCTGCCACTTATTCTAATGGGAACATACAGATTCTTAATATTTAGAATAACAAGCATCATTGTTGGAAAACAGCCTGGCCCAATGCATGTCTACCAGATATCTTCTAATGCTATCAATGTTGGCCATATTCCAATTCATAAATTCAACCCAAGGACCCATCACAATCTTTTCCATAATTATCCTGAAGCAAATCGAGAGTGGAAACAAAATGTTCCCCTGAACACTTCTGTCACCTGCCCTGTCTCATTTCAAGAGTAGATTCAATATCGCATTCTCTCTGGTTGGGACATCTCCATGTTAATTAAGGAAACTTTCTTGACCACACTAAACAAAATCTATCCCATACATTCCCTTTACAGTACAGAAGTCCCAGTCAATATATGGAAAGCTAAAATATCTATTATATTTCTGCTATCTCTCTAAATATGTCTTCCTGTAAATCTTGCTAACTATTAGGTTTATTGACTTCCATTTATGTGATTATCCAGAGGACCATCAGACCTAGGAGCAGCATTAGGCCATTTGACTCATTGTCTGTTCTGCCATTCAATGTTGGCTGACTTATTATCCCTCTCAACACGATCTTCTTGCCTTCTCCCTGTATCCTTGACATTACTAACCATGACCCAAACAACCATTTTAAATAAAAATGGCCTCCACAGCCATGTGAAAGCTACTCTGTATAAGGAATTTCCTGCCCAACTCTGTCCTAAAGGGACATCCTTGTATTCTGAGGCCATTCCCTCTGGTCCTGGACTCCTCCATTTCTAGAAACATCCTCTCCACTTCCATCCTATCCAGACATTCAATATTCAATGGGTTCCAATGAAATTTCCTTTAATTCCCTTTTTATTCTTCAGTCCCACACATATTATCTCGGTCGATGAGCCCTCCAGTATGTCCTGTCTGAGTACTGACCTGACCTTTTCCGTGATGAGTAATGCTATCCCCGCTCCTTTAATACATGCCCTTTTATCATGCCTAAACCAAGTCAACCTCAGAACATTGATCTGTCAGTCCTGCCCCTCCTGCATCAAAGTCTCACTAATGGACATTATATCAATTTCCACATGCTGATCCATGCTGAAGTTCAAAGATTTCATTGAAATTGATGCATCTCAGAACATTTGCCCCATCAATTTCACCAACCGGTTAATTTCTGTTTTTGCTTCAAGGCTTCACACCGACTTTCCCCACATCAACTCCACTGTTTCCTCTAAGCTGCGCTGATGTATAGCCGTGCAGTAACAGAAATGTTTCCATGCAGCTGGAATTTTCTTTTATATGCTAATTTAAAGTGTCATCTAACAAATCTCTTCTCAGAGCAATTATTGGTCTGGCAGCTGTAAAAACAAAATTAGAGGGAATGTCGATCCAGTCCACCTGCTGCCCTGGCAGTCCAGTTCCCACACACCATATTTCTAGTTTAAACCCCCCACTCAGAGTAGCACTAGAAAACATTCCTACATGGATACTGGTCCTCTCCAGTTCAGGTACAAACTGTCCTGTTTGTACAGATCCTGCATGCCCTGCAGGAGCACAATGATTCATTACTCTGAAGCCCTCCCACTTGTACCATCTCCTTAGACACATGTTAAACTCACTCTTTCTACTTCTTCCATTTGTACGTGGCACGGGTAGTAACCCTGAGATCACCCTTTCTGGAGGTCCTGCTTTTTAACTTCAGACCTAATTCCCTGAAGCCGTCTTACAGACTTTGTCAGCCTTCCTGTCTGTATCATTGGTATCATTGTAAACCACATTTTCTGGCTGATCACACTTCTCCTTAAGGTTCCTTGATGAGTAGGATTTAAGAAAGCATCTAGGCATTTTGTAAAAACACTCAAAACAAGATTGTTATGATGCTGAATGTTGGACATGTCAAGGATAATGAGGGAATTTATGCCTGGAGCCTAAGGAGGTGGTGAGGTACAAAGAAGTATTCACATCAGTATTCCCCAAGGAGAAGATTGTGTAAATTGGTGATAATCTGGGGAGGTTAACATCAAGGAAGTGTTGTTGCATTTCCCACAGTGTAGAAATGTCAAATACGAGAGGATGTAGATTTAAGCCTGGCGAAGGTGTGCAGTGTTAGTTTTTGATTTACACGGACTGGTAGGTTCCTCAAAAGAGCTCCTTGGTGCAGTGGAGGAAGCAGACTGAATATGGCTTTTGTAAGACATTTAGACAGGTTATGTAGGTCTACACAGAATGGATCACGTGCAGGGTGCTAGGTGCTGTATAATTTTGTGTCATGGTTGGAATAGGCATCACAGGCCAAAGGACCAATATCTGTGCTGTTCTGTTTTATGTTGACTCCTGTGTTTCATCCAACTCAGGGACTGGGAAACTCAGTATTCCAGTGCTCAGAGGAGGAGGAAGATCCTGGCCGTGTTATTCATTTGGTGATGAGGTGAGATATCAATGTAGGGACAGTGATGCTATGTGAGGAGTTTGAAAGATCCAAGTTTTTCAACTACAGTGAAAGACGTGGAGATGATGTAGTGATGGGAATACTTAGTCTCTACAACAGGAGATAGAATGGTTGGGTGAGCGGGAGAAAACTTGGTGATTGGAGCTTCAATTGAAAAAGTGTGAGGTCAAAATGCAGACTATTATTTATGTGGAGAGTAAATATGTAGAGAGGGATCAAGGTTTACTTGTGCACGAATCACTGTGCTTAGTAGCCAGCTGCACCAAGGACTTAGGAAAGGAAGAGGTATGTTGGTCTTTGTTATTGGAGGATTTGAGATCCGAAATTGGTAAGTATTGTTCCAGATGTACGGAGCATTGGTGAGGCCATACCTGGTGAACTGGGGACAGTTCTTACTGAGAGTCATACCTGCTGGGTTATTCAAAAAGTGATTCAAATTTCCGTAGATGATAGAGTTGTCCTATCATGAGTTTCTAGAGAAACAATGTTCAGAGCTTTGGAGATTAGAAAAGTGACAACTGACTTTCCATAATCACAGGTGCTAACAGGGGACAACTTGAGATTGTTTCACCAGTAGGAGAAGCTAGAATGTGAGGAGAGTCTTGCAAGGACATTTAAAGTTGATATCAGGTACATCTGGCAGAGGGTTCCACCCCTGTGTCACCATCACGCACCCCATGCACCCCTCAAACAAACTCTTCTACCTCCTGCCATCTGGCAAAAGGTATCTAAGCATTCGGGCTCTCACGACCAGATTATGCAGCGGTTTCTTCTCCCAAGCCATCAGACTCCTCAATACCCAGAGTCTAGACTGATATCTACATTTATTATTATATTGTAATTTGTCCTCTACTGTGCCTATTGTCTTGTTTATTAATTATTGTACTGCCCTGCACTGCTTTGTGCACTTTATGTAGTCCTGTGCAGGTCTATAGTCTAGTGCAGTTTTTATGTTGCTTTTACGTAGTCTAGTGTTGCCTTGTGCTGTCTCACATAGTCTAGTTTAGTTTTTGTGATGTTTCATGTAGCACCGGGGTCCTGGAGGAACATTGTATCATTTTTACTGTGTCCTGTACCAGCAGTTTATGGTCAAAATGAAAATAAAACCGACTTGACTTGGGATAGGGAATATTTGCAATTTTCTTCCCAAAAGGATATAGCAGCTAGGTGACTAGAAGAATTTAATTGGAGAGAGCTATGTTTTGGAAAGGTTTGGGGAATGAGGGGATGAGCTAAGGGCTGGGAGAGATCAGCCACAATCGCATTGAGTGGTGGGGCAGGGCTGAGTCTGCTGTTGTCTTGCATTCCTCTGAGTGTGAATCTGGGTCAAGGTGGAAGCAACCAGTGAGGATGGTCAAAAGGGTATTGGACAGGTTCTTCAAGAGAAGAAACTTGCAGATCTGTGGGAGTGTTTGGGGGGGGGGGGGGTTGTGGGACTGATGGGATTGTTGTATCAGGAACTATGGTCTCCTTCTCCTCTTGTGCCTCTCCCTTCCCCCACCCAACACATCTGAAATCCAAGGTGGACAAGGTTCCATTGTAAAATAAGGACACACTACTATAAATACACAGGTACTGTACTAAAGGGCATAGTCCTTTACAAATGTCGGTACTCTATTGTTAGGGTACAGTTGTTTACAACAACCAATAGGACAAAGTGAAAATTAGCCATTATATGTGTGAATGCTGGAAAATGCAAATAACAATGAAAGGTACTGAAACACTGACAGGGCAGTCTGCATCTGGTAAGTGATGACAGTATTTTCTGGTTTTATATCATTGAGATTGATACTTGAGCACACACAGACCTGTACCAATGGGTCACACTTGCATTTATTGTACACAACCTATAACTGACACTGCACTATATGACCTGTACATTCCCTATCGAAACAGCAATCCACCCCTGCACTGCTAACCAAGATGCATGGTCAAGGTGGAGCCTTGGATGGATTTAAAGTGGATCCCCACACTACAATGTACAGAAACAGTTATCAGTGGTCTAGAAGGACAGGGAACTTTACAACACTGAATCCATCACGATAAATATACAGAATTATAAAACTCTCAGCACTGTGCAGTGACTACATAAACCTGTACAAAAACAGCACTGTATTCCACCGCTAAACACCAGTCGAACCCCAGCACTTCAAAGAACATTCAACCCAGACACCAGACTGTGATTCATGAAGCATGGAAACTATTTCCCCGGATTGAAGTTTCCAGAACAGGGGAGAATGCTGTAAAATGAAAATAAAAATAGAAAATTCTGAAACACTGACCTATGTAGTGAATTTGTTTTCTGGAAGCAATTGAGTGCAAGGGTTAGGATTACTATTACTATGTTACAAGATAGATGGTTAAGTGGATGGATCAGTGGATCTACAGATAGATCATCAGTCTTATTGCATTAAAATAAATAAAATAAATGCAGTTTGGTTTCTCAGACTGTTCTGACCCCTGCCTCTCCGGTCTTCTGAGTTTGCTTGCATTACATTCACACCAGTGCTTTGGATCGCAACCCTGTGCTAGATGCACTTTAATCCTCCGGCATTTCATTAACAGATCTGCCTGTGGGAACCTGTCTAGTTCAGGTCTTGTTCCACTTCTCCAGGTTGCCTCTGCCACAGCAGAGATCACAGTGGTTTGAAACCCAAACCCCTTCTCCTGCACCAGCTCTTCATCCTCACATTCATCTTCCTTGTCCTCCTTTTCTTGCTTTCACCAGCACGTGGCATCAGGAGTAATCTAATGATTACAGCTAGACTATCTCCATCCTCCCCTGCTGTACATCAGAGTCACAGACCTGGCTGTTGCTGCTCTCCTCTGAAAGGTCTTGTCTTCTGTTGATCAACTCCAAGAACAGCTTCTTTCCCTCTACTATCCAGTTTCCAAACGGTCCATGAACACTGCCTAATATCAGCATCACAAAATTAGCTTGGTGGAATAACACAGAGTGTGGGAGTGGCAGCTTGTTAATCAGGTTGGAGGCTTATGACCAATGGCATTCACAGGGATTGGTGTGAGTATTGTCATTTGTCATCTCGGCTAACAAATTCTCTGACATCATTGTTAATGTGATTAGTGAGTTTGCAATGACAGCAACATTGGTGGCAGAGTAGACAGTGGAAATTATGTGAGAGAACAATGAGATTGAGTTGAACTGGGGAATTTGACCAAGGAACAGCAAATGGGTGTTAACCTGGACAAGTGTGCGGTATTGTATTTGGAGTTCAGAAAGGGAAGTATCTGCACAGTAAGCTCTTGTCCCTTGGAGAGGATTGCGGAACAGAGAGATCATGGAATACAGGAACATCATTCACTGAAAGTGACAACACAGGTAGTCAGAATGGTGAAGATGGTGTTTGGCCTATTTGTCTACGTTAGTCAGGGAATTGAGTACAGGATTTATTTGGCAGCTCAGAAATCTGTAAAAGTCAAAGTCAGACCATACTGTATTGTGCACAGTTCTGGTCACCCAGTTATAAGAAAGATTTCATCAAGCTCTCAGATGACATTCATTCGACATAAAGGTTTCAAAATCGGTATCATTATCAGTGTCATTCTCTATTTCAGGCTCCTTCAACTTGGTCCATCTTCTCAGTATTCCATGTCTCTGGTGACTTCAGCACTGGAAGACTTTTGTCAAGCAGCACAGGTCTCATGGCTGAAGGAAGATTGAGGTATTCAATGGAATTCTTCTGTTTAGCAGAGAAACCAGACAGACTGGTCAGACAGAAGTAGCTGGGTGGCATATGATCCTTCTGCTCTCGCTATCTGAACAGGGCAGTGGATGACATTAACTTCTGTGTCCCTTTGCTCTGAAATTGACAGTGCACTTTGCACAATGAATGTGAGGAGCCCAGGCATTGTTTTGGTCACCAATTTTACACCCAAAGTAGAGCTCATAGGCTTTCTTAGAAGGAGGTCATGCTCCATCTTTGAGATTTAAGCCTACACTGGTCACAAATATAACAAAGTGTATCGTGGCTGTTGCAACATTATGACATTTTGCTGTCAGAAATACTCCTAAAAATAACATTTTGATGAGTACACACAATATGCTTTGTGCATAGAACATGTGCATCAATGTGATCACAAACCGATATACACATAAACATGATGCACAAAACGGTGCATGTGTGATGCTTTTATAGCCTTTCTCAAACCTGTCCTGCCATACAGCATCTGTCTGGCTTAAGCATGCCCAGGTATGTCGGGACAAGATAGAAATCTTTTCAGTTTACATTGTGGGAATATTTTAAATCAGGTGAATTATGAATTGAAATAACAAATATAAGCATTAACAAAAAAGGTGCATGATAAGGAAATTTCGTGGTGATTTTCATGATCAGCCACCCAAATTCAAAAGATTACACCCAAAAATATCCAGGAAGCAAAATCTTTATTGGTCTGTGTTACCTGCTGATGTGAACTTCTCCCCCACACAACACATCTTATTCTACATCTTTCCACTTTCCTTTACAGTCCTGATTAATGGTCCTGGCCCAAAACATCAACTGTTTATTCCTTTCCATAGATGCTGCCTGACTGGCCAAATCCTTACAGCATTTTATGTGTATTTCTCAAGATTTGTAGAGTCTTCAGAATCTCGTGTGTTTGTCTAGTTATCCTGTCTTTGAATTTCCTGTATCTTTTCCCAGAAGGTAAAGGACAAAAAGGAGAATGGTCAGGGTGGCAGGTATATATAATGATTCGATGAGGCTTCCTGAAGAAATGCACCGTGTATTGTGATCTGTTCATTGTTTCGTTTTACTGGGAGTCCACAGTTTCATTTCTATGAACGTCACTTTATGACGTATGATATTGGTATAAAAGGAAATGCAGATAGATTGCTGGTTCATTTGAAGGAAAGAGAGAGAGTTAAAACTGTGGAATGCGAGCTATCAGGGAACAGCTCGCTGCCAAAAAGGGTAAAGTCTGATACTTACCCATACCCAAAGGCTTGAGTTAATCAGTGGCACACTATGCAGTTTGGAGATGTTACTGTCACTTCGTATGATCCATGTGTGGATTTGTTGTAATCTGTTGTGGCAATCACTTTTGTTAACCCTTACATGGTTTTGGGTATGTTACGTGGTAACCACGTGCTAAAAATATTCTGTGACTGTCACCTTGTGATACCTCTACGTGGATTTCAGAACAGCTCAACTGATAAGATCTTTGGTAACTATTTCTTCGTTTACCCAGCGTGGATCCTTTTGAATTTTTAGAGATCGCCTCTTCATTGCATTGTGAATTTACAAGTTTCTCCTCTCACCTACTTTGTGGATTACTGGAACTTTCTAAATTGCCATTAAGACTGTGCTTGAGTAAGATTTGTTAAGAACTGTTCTTAAACTTGACTGTTTGGGAGCTATAGATGCATAACACTGTTAACTAGGTTTAAGATAGTAGTTTGTTTAATTTTCTATATTTTGGATAGATACTAATAAATATAGTGGTTTTAACATTAGAACCTGACTTAATTTGTGATCTATTGCTGCTGGTACGTAACAGTATGTAGATTGTAAATTTGTACAGACAGTGCAGACTGAGATTGTTGATCGTGAAGGTTATCATCTCTTATAGGAGACTATGAGTAATCCACGGGTGACCACCTTGGAGGCCATTCTGTTCACCCTCTTTGCTATCCCTATATACTCAGTGTGGGATCTCTTCCCATTTTTTAACAATGTCATCGGTGCCAATTTGCATCAGGTCATCTGGCTATTCACAATTTCCATTGACAATATCCTGCAGCTGCACCTATACACCCTGGACCCTGGCACACAGAGGCAACACACCATCCTGGTGTCTCTTTTGTGGCCACAGTATCCCATCTGTCCCTACTAAATACTGAGTCAGCTTAGCACACTGCCTCGCTTTTCCATTCTGCTGTGCCTCAGAGCCAGTCACAGCACCATTGCTACTACAGTGCCCTGTCGGGTCATCACCCACACCCGAAGATGTATACTTGTTGTGGAGGAGAATGGCCACAGGGGACCACTAGGATTTCTTAGCTTCGTGCTGAACTTAAGAATTTTGTACAATCGGGTGCAGGCAAAAGGCACCAAAAGAGTCTGGATTCAGGCTGACTGTCTGAGGACATTCCTTATAGCTGTGATATTCTGATATTGAAGAACTCAGATCGCAGGTCACAGGCTTTGTGGTGGATGGTGGGAATAAAAGATAACTGCATTGGTTTCCTTCCATAGACTAAAGGTAAGCTGGATGATGTATTGATTGGCCACTAGATACTCTATATGGGTGACAGCAGGAGGATAGAGACGATGGGAGACAGGGAAGTTACCGTGTTCAGAATCAGGGACATATCCAGTCCTTCTGAGACTGAGCGCTGAGTTCAAGGGTAGCATGCAAATTTTGCTTTTGGATGAGGAGTGGAGTCAGTACTAGATTCCAGGAATGTCACTCACTGATCCTGGGATGGGTGCAGTTACTTCACCGCAGATGAGTGTGAATGTTTCACTGGAAACGAGATCACATCCACAGAGTGCGGTTCTTCAACTGTCTGTCCTGGGGCTGGGGAGGAAGTCTCGGTGAAACCGGAATTAAACCTAATTCTGTATCAGACCACTGGAGAGCTGCACCTTGGCCGTGGAGAGTCCTGAGGGATCATGTTACTTTGGCACTAGGTGTTCAGATCTTGCACGCAACATGTACAAATGACCAGAACTCACTGCTTTGCTGGTCGCAGGGTCCCTTTACCCCAGTCAATGGATCTCGCAGCATCTGTTGACTTGTCATGCACAAGGTCACAATTCAGCATTCCTGCAACCACCATCTTATACAGTGTGATGGACACGGGCTGAATTTAATTCTCAAATATTGACAGAGTGTTCCTGTTAAGATATGAATTAACATTGTAATAGTATTCATCTTCCGTAGCTTTATTTTCTTGGAGCAGAGGAAGGTAAGAGTGATCCTTGAGATTTTAAAGATTCATGAATGGATAATGGGATGCTCTTCTGTTTAAATATAGAGACTACGTGTGCATGGGGAAGTGGGGTGAGGCAGGCCAGGAATCTAAGCAAGGCCACAGGATACATAAAAAATGGTGGAATGTGAAGAAATAAAGAAGGCCAGACGGACCGTGGAAAGCATAAGGACAGATCTCCGAAATAGGTCCTCAGTGCGGTCGGCCAGTTAAGACACGATGGGGACATGACTTCATCAGATGAAGGTACTAAATGCCGGAGCAAGGAGCTCTGTTGGACTAGAGAAGCACAAGTCTGGCCAATCCTGAAGCATGTGTAGTCCAGATCATTACACCACAGGGACATACAACAGTGAGATTAAAACTAGGAGGGAGAATTCCCACTTCATTCTGCATTCCGTTATTGCGCTGAATATAGAATCGATCTGTATTCACAGTCTGCAAGTCCTTTCTGCACTCCAGTACAGTGTCACTTTACACATGTTCACTGAAAGAATTAAATAAAATCCAATCATGTAAATCAATAATCAGTTGTGCTCAACAACATTGTGTGCCGATGTCCTGCTCTTAACTCAATGACTTTTGAAGTACTAATCCAATATAATCAATTTCATTCAAAGTGTCACTCTGTGGACTAAATTTAAGTATCAGCTGGAGGTAGCTTAACATAATTGTGAAAAATGGAGGTTAATCAAAAATGGAGATAATTATGTATGATGATTCAATATTGGTTAAAGAACAAAACGCAAAAACTGTATGAACCCCACACACTTAGGCTGTATCAGAGACTGACAGGTACAGAACAAACTGTACACTCACACTGTGCCAGAGACTCAGAGGGACAGAATGAATCCCACACTCACACTGTACCAGAGACTCAGAGGGACAGAATGAATCCCACACTCACACTGTACCAGAGACTCAGAGGGACAGAATGGATCCCACACTCACACTGTACCAGAGACTCAGAGGGACAGAATAGATCCCATACTCACACTGTACCAGAGACTCAGAGGGACAGAATGGATCCCACACTCACACTGTACCAGAGATTAGAAGATAATATTTTTCTTTTTTTTAATATTAAGTGCGATCATGAACAATAGCCAAATCAGAAATGCTGATCAAATCAACTAGTTCCCAAGGAGAACTCTGATAGGTGAATCAGATGGTTCACTGCTGCTCAGCAATAGAACGTTAAAAAATCATGTACAATTACGAAACATTAAAAACTAGTAAAAGTTCTGTAGTCATGATGATCATGATGAAGTCTGCTGGAGAGAGACATTTATACCCATGCTGTCCTCCATAATTCAAAGGGATGGAAGGACAAGGTTGCAGGGTGACAAAACGTGACAGGAGCACTTGGAACTAAAAACTAATCCCAATCGGGAGAAAACAGCACCTGCTCTTTCCACACTGTTCTCCAGCAGTTTAAGGACTAAGTCCAGCCAGAACATAACTCACAAGTGCTCTTGAAAGTCAGGTATTAACGCTACCTACCAACAACCAAGCATTGCCATCCTGGTCCCCTTCATGATAGCTTATGTAGAAGCATGTGACTCCCTCCCAGAGATGAGAGGTGATGGTGCACTCGACTCTTGAAGGCTTGGACCCCATCGTCGCAGATGTTTCAACCACAGTGTCTGGAAGGCTGTTCCAAATTCTGATAGCACAGTGAAGGAAGCTTCTATCCAGTGTGAAGGTTCTCACATCAGGCATAGAAACAGCATGAGCAGGCATATTAACCTTGATCATGTGGTGCACTGTCTCTCATAAAATGAAGGCAGCATGGCACGAAGGTCTGCAGGGCTGTGGCTGGTGTGTATTTTGTACGGCACAGTAGCTGCAGCAACCTGTCATCTGTGGTGTAAGCTACCGATGGCTAGCTTCTCACGAGCTGTGGCTTCATGTACACCTATAATCCTGAGATCCTTTCTTTTGAATGGAATCAAGCTGGCTGAGGACAGGGTCAGTCAGATTCGAGCAAATCTATTTGTTGATGCATAATTAACCAATAAAAATGTGAAATCTGTAAAAGTTGCTGCTCTGGGACAAAGTTCAGTCATTGTACTTAAAGCTCCAGCATTATTTCTACCCATCAAGTCACTGCTGATATAATGTCCAAGAATTTTGATATTTTTGTTTTCAATCACCTCAATATTTACATCAGAGAAAAGCACAAAATTCGGAGGAACTCAGGAGGCTAAGCAGCAAGTTTAGAAAAGAGTACAGTTGATGTTTTGGGCCTAGACATTGACTGTACACTTTCCCATTGATAATCCATGTCCTACTGAGGTCCTCCAGCATTTTGTTTGTTGCTTGGATGTCTTGCATCTGCAGTTTTTCTCTTGTTTGTGATTTACATCAGAGACTGACATTAAATTAAAGTCTTTGTTAGTGACTGTAACTAAGAAAGTTAGTCACAGGTATAACAGTATGCTTGGAGACTGTTCGTCTTGTTACAAAATCCCATAACTGGATCACTTACCAGCAAAGATAGAGAGGTCCGTTGAAGTCTGATGGTACTATTTTTAAAAGTATTTATTGATAAAGGGCACAAAAATAAGATTAATGTACAGATAATATACGTCATCAATACTAAATCTAAAAGTGCAGGTATAATAATAATCAATAAGAAATAAGCTCTATCGTTGTCTAGGGGATAAATGTATTGTCCGATGGAAATATAAAAGTCACTCAGTTCATGCAGGCTGCAGCCTTTTGGTTGTCGCTGTGTTGCACTTTGTTGGAGAGAGAGAGAAATAGGAATAGAATGGGAAGAGTTATCGCTGCGGGTTTTCCAACCTTTACGATTTCGATCCGTCAGGAGTCCTGTTGGTGTGGCCATTCACTTGTGGCCTCTCCTTTAGCTAAAGCCATTCTTCCGTGGTGAGGCTGCCAATCCCAGGCGAGGGAAAGGACGCACATGAGCCTCCCCCACTGGCTGTCGCTATTAAACACTGTCACAGGATTTCTAGCATTTCTCCTGGTGCGTCTCCAGGGGCTGTTCCCCAGACCCTCTTTTATCCTGACTCGCAGGGTCATAGATGTCAATCAGGTTGGGGGTGATGCAATCTATCCCTCAACCAGCCCACTTTGCCTGAGGGCGTTCACGTAGCTGCATAGTATCTCAAGCCACAACTTTGTCTTCCGGAGACAATGGCCATGTCCAGTAGCTTTACATCGCTGGGGAAACGAGGCATTTTGCATGTCTCTCTCTCTCATTTCCTGGGCCCCTTGACCCAACCCAACAGTGATCTTGCGATTCTCACAAAGGAGGGGGCTATGGACGTAACAGTCTCCATAAATTAGGTCGGCTTTTAATTCATCTGCTCAAAGTGGCTGACAGAGCTGTGAATTCAGGAGAAACAGGAATCACAGATTCTCAGTGAAATGGTCTATCCAGTCATCTGGCGAATAGAAGGCGTTTACTATCCTTTTATTTCAGCCTTTGGGATTCC
This sequence comes from Hypanus sabinus, assembly GCF_030144855.1. Lineage (NCBI taxonomy): Eukaryota > Metazoa > Chordata > Chondrichthyes > Myliobatiformes > Dasyatidae > Hypanus > Hypanus sabinus. The sequence continues at coordinate 114,400,606 of NC_082716.1, read as the reverse complement.
CGGTAAGCCGCAGTGTCAGCTGCCATTGGTGGGAGCTGAAGTTTAATTCCAATGTTGTGATTGTTTCTGTCACTTGTTCCTTTGTCACATGTCAAATCTCAGTGCGCCGTATTTCAGGAATGGAATGAAAACGCCAGGACTGTAGATTCTGGGATAAAGATCTCAATACAACATGCTGCAATAATTCAGCGAATCCACCAAATTCTGGGGAACTGAGTGGGTCAGGCAGCATTCCTCCAGCGGTTTGTGATCCATAATAGAATGTTCAGATCTGTGTTTTTGGTCTTGTAGCAGCTGCACTGCATTTGCAAATACAGCCCACGGAGATTGTACCAATTAATTGACTCCTTTGTATGGAGCAGTTTTCTGAGTGAGATGCAGCAATCAAACCAATGTCAGAGCAGATAGTGGAGCAGGGTGAAAATAGATTATGTTAAAAGTTCATGCAAAGTCACAAATAGAAGGGTTGTGTGTGGTGGTAATAATCTTCTGAGGTGTGTCTATTTCAATGCAAGGAGTATTGTGGGGAAGGCTGACAAGCTGAGGGCATAGATTGACACATGGAATTACAACGCTATAGCCATTAGTGAAACTTGGCTACAGGAGGGGTAGGACTGGCAGCTGAATGTTCCAAGGTTCCGATGTTTCAGACGTGATAGAGGCAGAGGAATGAAGGGTGGGGGTGTGGCATTGCTAGTCAGGGAAAATGTTACAGCAGTGCTCAGACAGGACAGATTAGAGGGCTTGTCTACCAAGGCCATATGGGTGAAGGTGAGAAACAAGAAAGGTATGACCACATTAATGGGCTTGATTTATAGACCACCCAATAGTAAGCAAGAATTGGAGGAGCAAATCTGCAGAGAGATAGCAGACAACTGCAGGAAATAAAGTTGTGATAATAGGGGATTTTAATTTTCCATATATTGATTGGGACTCCCATTCTGTTAAAGGTCTAGATGGGTTAGAGTTTGTAAAATGTGTTCAGGAAAGTTTTCTAAATCAACATATAGAGGTTCCAATTAGAGAGGAGGCAATATTAGATCTCCCATTAGGAAACAAGTTAGGACAGGTGACAGAAGTGTGTGTGTTCCAGTGATCATAACAACATTAGTTTCAACTTGATCATGGATAAAGATAGATCTGGTCCTTAGGTTGAGGTTCTAAACTGGAAAAAGGCCAGATCTTTCTCAGAAATGAGAAAGGATCTAAAAAGCATGGATGGGACAGGTTGATCTCTGGCAAGGATGTGATTGGTAAGTGGGAGGCCTTCAAAGGAGAAATTTTGAGAGTGCAGAGTTTTCATGTTCCTATCAGGGTTAAAGGCAAGGTGAATAAGAATAAGGAACCTTGGTTCTCAGGGGATATTGGAACTCTGATAAAGAAGAAAGGACATGTATAGGCAACAGGGAGCAAATAAGATGCTTGAGTATAAAAAGTGCAAAAATAATACTTAATAATGAAATCAGGAGGGCTAAAAGACAACATGAGTTTGCTTTGGCAGTCAAGGTGAAGGATAATCCAAAGGGCTTCTACAGATATATTAAGAGCAAAAGGACAGTAAGGGATAAAATTGGTCCTCTTGAAGATCAGAGTGGTCAACTATGTATGGAACCAAAAGTGGGGGAGAACTTAGAGTTTCTTGTGTCTGTATTTACTAAGGAAACTGGCATGGAGTCAATGGAAATAAGGCAAACAAGTAATGAGGTCATGGAACCTATACAGATTGAAGAGGAGGAAGTGCTTGCTACCTTGAGGCAAATCAGAGCAGATAAATCCCCAGGACCTGACAGGGAATTCCCTCGGACCCTGAAGGGGCCTAGTGTTAAAATTGCAGGGGCTGTGGCAGATATCCAGCGGGATACGAGACGACAAAAAAATGATAGGCCACTTGAGTAGCGGCCAACGGCCTACCTACTGAGCTGGATACGAGACCACACAACAATGGACGGTACTATAACTCGGCGCAAGTTTGCTCCAAGCAGCAGGAGCTCTTGACTTACCCTGGCGGATTAACCTTGCTCGAACCCACTCTGGCAAGGGAAGGCGGCTTGCTAGCACTTACTCCGGCTACATGACTTTAGCTCGCACTAGCTTCAGTGACTACAGTAACTTCATTAATGTTCCATAACACTCTCACACTGATCAGCCGAAGCCAGAGACTTATAAAGTGCCTGTTCGATCGAGAGTAAATTGCCTTTAATCATCAAGCCCGAGGGACATGGGAAAACATGGAATTAATGGGAAACAAGGAGTCAACGGTCCAGATCATAACCAACTAGGTAAATTTAAAGGGAACCCAATCCAGACCATGGTAGATTTACCAGGATGCTGCCTGGTTTAGAGAGTATGCATTATGATCAGAGATTAAGGGAGCTAGGGCTTTACTCTTTGGAGAGAAGGAGGATGAGAGGAGACATGATAGAGGTATACAAGATATTAAGAGGAATAGACAGAGTGGACAGACAGCGCCTCTTCCCCAGGGCACCACTGCTCAATACAAGAGGACATGGCTTTAAGGTAAGGGGAGGGAAGTTCAAGGGGGATATTAGAGGAAGGTTTTTTACTCAGAGAGTGGCTGGTGCATGGAATGCACTACTTGAGTCTGTGGTGGAGGTAGATACACTAGTGAAATTTAAGAAACTACTAGACAGGTATATGGAGGAATTTAAGGTGGGGGTTATATGGGAGGCAGGGTTTAAGGGTAGGTACAACATTGTGGGCCAAAGGGCCTGTGCTGTGCTGTATTGTTCTTTGTGTGCCGATCCCATCAATGGTTAATTTCTGCAAGAACTGCGGCCTCAGTCTGTCTGACCGTCGCTTTCACCGTCGAACAATTTGTGGCTATTTGCTGTGAGAAACTGAAAACAAAATATTGTACCGAGAGAACGGTGGCTGTGGTTATCGGGACAGTGAGTGTGCTGGCCTGTTTGGAGACTGTCCCCTGGGGCTTTATATATGGCCCTAGAGAAATAATTAATGGTGTTCCCTGGGATTGTGTTTATACGCCGAGCTTCAACAACTCTTCCGCATGGTTGATATTTGCGATCTTTCATTGCATTTTAGTCCCTTGTGTCCCATTCATTCTGATGTTGCTCTTCAATACTCTGACTGTCAGACGGATTCTAGCGGCCAATCAAGACCTCAGGCAGCTCCGGGGACAAAAGTGTGGAGAGACTGACAAGGACTGTGAGATGGAAAACCGACGCAAATCCATCGTTTTGCTCCTCAGCATAACTGGTATTTTCAAATTGTTGTGGGGAACATACATGGTATTTTTTTACCTAGAGACGGATTTCAATGAGTTTTGTTGATTCTCTCACGGATCCCTGTTACATCACAGAACACACAGCGCCAATGCTGCAGATTCTCAGTTCCTGCACCAACACGTGTATTTACGTTTCGGGCATCTATAGGGAGAAGCACTGTCGACGTTTCAGGCCGAGACCCTTCGTCAGGACTAACTGAAAGGAAAGGTAGTAAGAGATTAAATCTCGATAGATTAAAACGTCGACAGTGCTTCTCCTTATAGATGCTGCCTGGCCTGCTGTGTTCCACCAGCATTTTGTGTGTTGTTTAAATTTCCAGCATCTGCAGATTTCCTCGTGGTTACATGTATTTACACCCTGACTCAGAACAAATTCCGAGAGGAACTAAAGAATGCGGTGAATCACCCACTAACTCGGATTTTGAAACTTGTGAAACGTTAGAAATAATTGCTCTAAAGTACAGCATTACAATTCAGCTGCCTTCATGCTCCCTGTTCTATACCCTCCCCCCCAACTTGAGGATCAATGGAAACAATGTGATGAACAGAGTTACGATACAAACACAAGAAAATCTGCAGATGCTCAAAATACAAAACAACACAGACACAAAATGAGAGCCTGATGAAGAGTCTCGGCACGAAACCTCGACTGTTTACTCTTTTCCACACACAAAATACTGGAGGAACTCAGCAGCCCAGGCAGCCTCTATGGAAAAGAGGAGATGGTTAATGTTTTGGGCCGAGACCCTTCATGGAGTCCTGGCAAATGTTTACTCTTTTCCATTTTGTGTGTGTTAGAGTTGCAAAACACTGGGATCCCAAATATTTCCCCTTTGCATCCCATGTCCTGCCCTGTTAAACCGAAGCTTGAAGCGAACCTGTTTCCTCTGCTTCTCAGTTCTGACAAAACTGCCTGGTTTTGGAGTATATTCTTGTCTGTATCAGCCACTCCTGCTCCCATCATAACCCATCCTTTCTTTCACCCTCCCTCTTTTTCCTCCTTCTCCACCTGTAGGTTTTCCTTTTCACTGCCACCTTGAACTATCTTCCTGTAAGAGAATTTAACTTTTTTACAATTGAAGACAAAGTACCCTTACGTTCACTTGTCTCTCTGTGAGTAATATAGAGGTAGAGAAAGTGAGCGTGAGCAGGCGACAGCCTGAGGGCTGAGGGTGCAAAGGAGAGATCGAATGAGACATCGCGAGAAAGAAGGTGCCAGGGAGAGCGCGTGAGGGGAAGGATGTGATGCACCACCAATAACTTACTCTGAGACGTAAAGGCGAGATATCGGCTTTTATTGACTGGAAGAAGGAACAAGCAGTGAGTGACCACCATACTACATCCTGGAGACTGAGAGGCCGGGCTCAGGCCTTGATTGCCTTTATACAGGGGTCTGTGGGAGGAGCCACAGGAGCAGTCAGCAGGGGGCGTGTCCAGACAGGTATATGTGGTTCACCACAGGATGCCTTGGAGGTGACATTAGAGTGGCGTGGGGGAGAGGGAGTGATGGAGAAGGTGCGAGCAAGGGTGGAAATGTCGAATTTGTGGTACTCTTCCAACAGTAAGATCGGCTTGTTTAGTGGATGATATTATTTTTTTATTTCTGTACTGCTACTGTTGTAGACAACTGTTTTTCTTTCTGTGTTAAAATCGTACGAGTTCTAATAAAGTGTTTTGTTTTAGCAAGTGTAGTCTCCTTTGTTTGTAAATTCATATGTAAGTACCCTGAGCTGAATGAAACGAGAACTCTGAAAGGATTTTAAAAGATTTTTCATTGCAAAGAGGCTATCAGATAAGCAGGAAATGGAAGGATATTAATCAAATGCAGCAAAAAAAATTTTAGTCGGGGATGGGGACACAGAGAGGGGGATGGGGATACAGAGAGGAGTATCTGTGGAAATGAAAGTGATGACATGCTGGTGCATTGCCTCCATCATGCCAGGACCAAGGACATCTCTCAGAAGGTACAAGTCATTTTGAAAGAACAGGGTGAGCAGCCAGAAGTCTTGGTCCTTATTAGAGCTGACTAGAGAGCCAAAGTTCTGCAAAGAGAATTTAGGGAATTGGGCAGAGACTTAAAAAGTAGGGACTTGGGGGTAGTGATGTCAGGATTAATTCCAATGTCACATGCTTGTGAGGAACGAGCTGGTAAGGTAGTACAATTAAATGTGTGGCTAGCAATCTGGAGCAGGAGAGAAGGAATCAGGTACATAGATCATTGGGCTTTCTTCCAGGAGATGCGGACTGGTGCAAGGAGGACGGGTTACACCTGTACTGAAGTGGAGCTGATACTCTGACTGGGAACTTTGCTGGAGCTGCCCTGAAGAGCTAGTATGCGGCATGCGGAGGTGGAGAGCGGGGCTGGGAACTAGAGTTGCAGGTGAGCAAGTCACATTGAGTGGAAGGTAGATATGACGTCAAGGAAAGCCAAAAGGAAATCAAGATGGGACCTTGTTAATGAGCACAGTAGCACCATGTGCAGAAGTGTGTTAATTTCAGTTCAGGGTGTAGAACAATTAAGGCAGACATACTTAGGACCTGGATTACTGCATGGCACGATGATTCAGCCATTACAGAGATCTGGCTGAGAATAGAGCAGGACTGGTATTTAACCATTCCAGGATTCAGATCATTCAGACAGTTGGGAGCGGATCTTCTGGTTAAGTCCTTGTCTAACGTATGGGAGTCACTTACAGTCTAGCCAGTCAACATTCAGGACTTCCCTGCCCTTGTGAGGAAGATGGAGAAAGATGGTGATGATTAGATATATTTAGTTAAAAATTAAGAGGAGTTGTATGTAAGGTTTAGGAAGCTGAAATTGTACAGGGTCTTGCAGGAACATACAAGAGGCAAGAAGCAAGTCATACTGTGAACTAGGAGAGTGAACATTAACCAGGAAATGTCCTTAGTGAGGAGGAACAATGAGAATCCCAAGACAGTTTATGCAGACACTGAAGAAATCAATGTACTCGGGAGAAGACAGAACCACTCAAGGACAAAGAAGGGAGAGTATGGCTGGAGTCAGAGTTGGAATGCAAGGTACAAAATGAACACCTTGCATTCATGGTGTTAACTAAGGAGAAGTACATGAAGGAAACTGAGATCTGGAAGGGGGTATGGTGATACTCTCAGGCATTTTGATACTAAGGAGAAGGTGATGTTCGGTCTCTCAAAGAGTATTAAGGTGGGACAATCCTTTGAGGCATTTGGTCCATTGCGGGGCATAGACCAAATGCAGGTAAACATGAAGTTTAAACTGGCATCATGGACAACTGAGGGGACTGTTCCTGTACTGTACTGTTCACTGTTTATTAGTCAATGATTTGAGGCCCAAGTGGGCAAAGGGCCAAAGGTGCATGGGATGAAAATTTAATTTCTACTCTAACTGTGTTTCTCATCTGGGAAGGTAGGAACAACCATTCAGAGTATTCAAAGAAGAACTGGGCAGGTACTGCAGGGAAAATAACCTGCCAAGCTCTGGGAAGAGAGTAGGGAATAGGTCAGTGGGAATGTTGTACCAGAAGCTAGGATCCTCTTCCCACTAATGATATCAAAAAGCTCAGTCTGATCTGTATTTTATGGACATCACCAATCACCTCTATCCCTCTGGGCATATTTACTGAGATGTGTGCTTCTATTTTCAAAGTTTTTGTAATGACAGCGGGAGAAAGATGAACAGAAACATAGACAGTTTATGGAAAGTTATAAAAACAACAGAGTGGTGTGTGACTGTAATTTCCACAATATTGACTGGGATTCTATGTGTAGAGGCTGGATACCGGAAAAACTTTACCAGCATTTGCATCCTATACTATGTAGGTGTGTAGCAGATTTAACATCTTCTAAAACTTTGACAAACTTCTGTAAATGTACAGTGGAGAATATCCTGACTGGTTGCATCACGGTCTGGTATGGAAACATCAATGTCGTTGAATGGAATAGCCATTGAAAAGTTTTGGCTGAAGACAGTCCATCACAGATCAAGTCTCCCACACCATTGAGCACATCTAAGAGGAGCACTGTCACAGGAAAGCAGCATCCATCATCAAGGACCCCATCATTCAGGTGATGCTTGCTTCTCGATGCTGCCATCATGAAGGAGTTACAGGAGCCTCGGGACCCACAGCAGCAGGTTCCGGAATAGCTATTACCTCTCAACAATCAGGCTTTTGAAGCAGAGGGGATAGTTTTACCCACCACAAAAATGAGCTTACGTTTAGGAACTCCAAAACTCATGTTGTCGTTATTTACTTCACGTTTATTACCATTTTGCTGTTTTTTTTATTTACACAACATGTTGTTTTTGCTGTCTTTGTACATTGGCGGTTTGTCCGTCTCAGTTGTGTGCAGGGTTTCATTGATCCGTTGTGTTTCTTTGCAGTTACTATGTTTGCCCTCAAGAAAATAAATCTCAGTGTGGTAAATGATGACACATATGTACGTTGACAATAAATTCACTGAAACTGCATTTCACAGTACATTTTTTTGAAGATAGGTAGAGTACAATAGGTCATTTTTCTCCAGTGGGAAGCAGGATGACAGGTGCCTTGAACGAGTTCTACAAAATTATAGGAGGCATAAATCGAGCGGACAGCCAGATAATTTTTCCCAAGGTGTAAGTTCTAAAATGAGGGGACATAATATTAAGATAATTGGTGGAAAGTATGGGGTGATGTCTGAGGTTAATTTTTAAACACAAAAGATGAGTGGAATTCAGTGCAAAGGCTGATGGTAGAGGCAACTGCATTAGAGATATTTAAGAGACCTTGTATTGGGGAATGCAGATTGCAATTGATTTATTTCAATGGGAGACCATTTTGAGACCAATCATTCACAAGGATGTTTTAGATGTTTCAGAAAGGGCAGAGAGGGAGGCAAAGAGGTGGGGGTGTGGTACTGTCGATTAGAGACAGTGTCACGGCTGCTGAAAAGGTGGATGCCATGGAAGGCTTAGCTATGGAGTCTCTGTGGGCGGAGGTTAGGAACAGGAATGGGTCAATAACTTTACTGGGTGTTTTTTATAGGCCACCCAATAGTAACAGGGATGTCGAGAAGCAGATAGGGAAACAGATCTTGAAAAAGTGTAATAATAATAGAGTTGTAGTGAAGGGAGATTTTAATTTCCCAAATATCGATTGGCATCTCCCTAGAGCAAGGGGTTTAGATGAGGTGGAGTTTGTTAGGTGTGTTCAGGAAGGTTTCTTGACACAGTATGTAGATAAGCCTACAAGAGGAGATGCTGTACTTGATTTGGTATTGGGAAATTGACCTAGTCAGGTGTCAGATCTCTCAGTGGGAGAGCATTTTGGAAATAGTGATCACAATTCTATCTCCTTTACAATAGCGTTGGAGAAAGATGGGAACAGACAAGTTAGAAAAGCATTTAATTGGATTAAGGGGAATTATGAAGCTATCAGGGAGGAAAATGGAGGCTTAAATTAGAAACAGATGTTCTCAGGGAAGGGTATAAAAGAAATGTGGCAAATATTCAGGGGATATTTGTGTGGAGTTCTGTATAGGTATGTTCCAATGAGACAGGGAAGTAATGGTAGGGTAGAGGAACTGTGGTGTACAAAGGTTGTAATAAATCTAGTCAAAAAGAAAAGAAAAGCTTACAAAAGGTTCAGAGAGCTAGGTAATGTTAGAGATCTAAAAGACGATAAGGCTACTAGGAAGGCACTTAAGAAGGAAATTAGAGCCAGAAGGGGCCATGAAAAGGCCTTGGTGAGCAGGATTAATGAAAATCTCAAGGGCATTCTACAAGTATGTGAAAAGCAAGAGGATAAGATGTGAAAGAATAGGACCTATCAAGTTTAACAGTGGGGAAGTGTGTATGGAACTGGAGCAGAGGTACTTAATTAATACTTTCCTTCAGTATTCACTATGGAAAAGGATCTTGGTGATCGTAGAGATGACTTGCAGCAGATTGAAAAGCTTGAGCATGTAGATATTAACAAAGAGGATATACTGGAGCTTTTGAAAAGAAAGAAGTTGGATAATTTGCTACTACAGGCTACTGTGGGAGGCGAGGGAGGAGATTGCTGAGCCTCTGGCGATGATCTTTGCATCATCAAAGGGGACAGGAGATGTTCCGGAGGATTGGAGGGTTGCGGATGTTGTTCCTTTATTTAAGAAAGGGAGTAGAGATAGCCCGGGAAACTATAGATCAGTGAGTCTTACCTCAGTAGTTGGCAAATTGATGGAGAAGATCCTGAGAGGCAGGATTTATGAACATTTAGAGAGGTATAATATGATTAGGAGCAGTCAGCATGGCTTTGTCGAGAGCAGGTCGTGCCTTACGAGACTGATTGAATTTTTTGAGGATGTGACTAAACACATAGATGAAAGAAGGTCAGTAGATGTAGTGTATATGGATTTCAGCAAGGAATTTGATAAGGTACCTCATGCAAGACTTATTGAGAAAGTAAGGAGGCATGGGATCCAAGGGGACATTGCTTTGTGGATCCAGAACTGGCTTGCCCATAGAAGGCAAAGAGTGGTTGTAGATGGGTCAGATTCTGCTTGGAGGTCAGTCACCAGTGGAGTGCCTCAGGGACCCTTATTCCTTGTGATTTTTATAAATGACCTGGATGAGGAAGTGGAGGGATGGGTTAGTAAGTTTGTTGATGGCACAGAGGTTGGAGGTGCTGTGGACAGTGTGGAGGGCTGTCAGAGGTTACAGCGGGACATTAATATGTTGCAAAAATGGACTAAGAAGTGGCAGATGGAGTTCATCCACATAAGTGTGAAGTGGTTCAATTTTGTACGTCAAATATGATGGTAGAATATTGTATTAATGGTAAGACTCTTGGCAGTGTGGAGGATCAGAGGGATCTTGGGGTCCAACTCCATAGGACGCTCAAAGCAGCTGTGCAGGTTGACTCTGTTGTTAAGAAGGTGTACAGTGTATTGGCCTTCATCAATCGTGGAATTGAATTTAGGAGCCGAGAGGTAATACTGCAGCTATATAGGACCCTGGTCAGACACCACTTGGAATACTGTGCTCAGTTCTGGTCACCTCACTACAGGAAGGATATGGAAACCATAGAAAGGGTGCAGAGGAGATTTACAAGAATGTTGCCTGGATTAGGGAGCATGCCTTATGAGAATAGGTTGAGTGAACTCTGCCTTTTCTCCTTGGAGTGAAGGAGGATGAGGGGTGACCTGATAGAGATGTATAAGGTGATGAGAGGCATTGATCGTGTGGATAGTCAGAGGCTTTTTCCCAGGGCTGAAATGGTTGCCTCAGGAGGACACAGGTTTAAGGTGTAGTGGGGTAGGTACAGAAGAGATGTCAGGGATAAGTTTTTTACTCAGACAGTGGTGCACGTGTGGAATGGGCTGCCCTCAACAGTGGTGGAGGTGGATAAGATAGCGCCTTTTAAGAGACTTTTAGATAGGTACATGAAGCTTAGTAAAATAGAGGGCTATAGCTAAGCCTAGTAATTTCTATGGTAGGGACATGTTCGGCACAGCATTGTGTGCCGAAGGGCCTGTATTGTGCTGTAGGTTTTCTATGTTTCTATATGTCTAAGAAGGATACAATCTTGGGGGAATTTGCCAAATTGAGGGCAAGCTAATGATCACCTAATGCCTTGAACTTCTTTCCCGCTCCCCCACCTTATAACTCTGACCTCAACTACTGCTTGCAATTCAGATGAAAGGACCGGTCCAAAATGTTGATCGTTTATTCTTTGCCATAGATGCTGACTGGACTGCTGAGTTTCTCCAGCATTTTGCGTGTGTTCGAAGCCCATGAGAAACATGTTAGGCTGGAAATGGGGAAAGCTGAGAGTGGGAGCAGCTGTGATTGTGTGAACTCATATCTCACCTGTGAGAGTCATTTAAGGACAAGAGGTTCAGAATTCAATCTGTTTCTGTGAGGAGGAAAGAAAAAGATGCAAGATCTGAGAATATTGGATGATGAGGGATGTTATAAATGCAGTCAGAAAGAGAAAGGACCTATATGGAAAATTTAAGAAGCATAAGTTAGACAAGGTCCTTGATAACTATTCAGTAATATGCAAATTAAACTCAGCCGATTCAAAAGTTTCCCTCGCTAACTGGGGCACAGAATAGAAGTTCGGAAGAACTTTTTAAAACAATAGTTAGACCTTGGCTAGAATTGTGGCAGACTTCTGATAGCACACATCAGGATGAATGCAATTGCACTGGAGAATGTCACAAGGATGCAACATGGATAAGTGATTGAATTTAGAGATCGGGTACAGGTAGGGGAACAGTCAGTGGATTTTATTAGTTACAGAAGAGTGGGCATAGGGTCTAAGGTGAGAGGGAACTATTTAAAGGACATGAGAGGGCAATTCTCTCACATGGAGAGTGACAAATATGTAGAATGGGCTCCCAGGAAGTAGTAGAAAGGGGGGACAAATAGGACATTTTAAATATACTTATCTGGGTACAGAACAGGAAAAGAAGCAGAAAGATAAGGGTCAAATTCAGGTAAATGGGATCACCTCAGGTAGGTATGGATGAATTGGGTAAGATGGTATATTTTTGTACTCAATAGCTCTGGTGTCAGAAAGCAGGTAAGAAGTTTCTGCAGAGCAGTAAGAGGTTTCGCGAAGATGTGAGGAAGAATTTTTTCTTCACCCAGAGGAACGTTATAATCTGGAACACACTCACGGAGGAGGTGGTGTATGCAGCTGTTTGCAGAACATCTTGATGAGCATTTGAATAAATAAGGCATGACAAGCAACTTCAATTTCTAGAACTCTATGTGCTATTCAATTATTGACAAAAGAAGCCTCTCCTTGTCCATTACCCATTTTCCAATCACATCCTACATCAACATAACCTCGTATTTTAACAGATAGACCAGATTTCAACCAGGTTTCTTGTGTACATTGAAACATGGAAACATAGAAAATGTATAGCACAGTACAGGCCCTTCGGCCCACAAAGCTGTGCTGAATATGACCTTACCTTAGAAATTATCTAGGGTTACCCATAGCCCTCTATTTTTCTGAGTTCCATGTACCTGTCCAGGAGTCTCTTAAAATACCCTACTGCATCCACCACTGCTGCTGGCAGCCCATTCCACGCACTCACCACTCTGCATAAAAAACTTACCCCTGACATCTCCTCTGTACCTAATTCCAAGCACCTTAAAACTGTGCCCACTCGTGCTCGCCTGTATATGGCATTTGAGCTGTACTTCACCACACAGACATAAGTGCAAAGGAAGCAGAGCAGGGGACATATAGAGTAGAATAGGTTTATTTAGTAAATCTTCAATAAATCTTCAATAAATTTCTTATATTCTATACTATTAGCTAGCAAACTTCTGGCATTTCAATGCAGGATTAACAAAAACATTAACACTTTTTTTGAAGTCAGAATGTTAGTTACCTGCTTGTAAAGCAGCATTAATAACTTCAAGAGTTAAGTATTTTATCTCGAGATGTTCCTCTGCTGATTTTAAAATAATTTTAACTTTTTGTCCTATGTTTCATCAGTCCTGTACAATTTAGCACATTTGCCATGGAAGTGACAAGCTTAATCAATAATCAACGAATCCTTTGTTATAAAATCATGCATTTCACACACTGACTGAAATCTGTCTGTATTCTGGACACTACTTCGTCCCATTGGCACCATTGCTTATACTTTTTGAGCATCCTCTGAACATGAAATGCCCATTTTCACAAGAACACACTGCACTTCCGCAGCTTTCTAACATACAGGGCACCCTGAATACACAGAGCTATGATCCCCTCTAGAATGACTACTGTTACGTACTCATGACACATGACAGTGGTGCCCTTGTCATGTGACTGGGGTTGAAGCTGTACTGGTCTTGAGGTGATGGTCTTGTGATGGTGGAATGACGTCATTTTCCTGCCAGTAGAGATTATGTGATGGGTTTTTTTTACAGGTTATAAAAGGTAGACCCCACCCTGTGGGGAGGGGCAGTTCGTGGCTGGATTTGCCAGGTTGACTTCATGCCACTGCATGTTTTAAGAGATGACGCAGTTTAGTTGAAGGATGAAGTTTTTATTTAATGCCTAAAGTTTAAGAGGTCATTGCCAGCAGGTTCTTTACGATCCTGTTAGTTCAAAATTAGTGGAGAGTGAAGATTGGAAGTTGGAAGTTAAAGATCGAGGAGAATCGCTTTCTACGGTGAAACGGGGGCGACCTTTGTTTGATCCTTATTTGGAAGGATTTCGTTGACTATCTTCGTGTAAATCCCTAGGTTTAACTAGAAAGGATTGAAGGTAGTGGAGAAGGAAAGGTCAGTGCCTTTAAGCCGTTCTGTTTCGTGAATTCTTCGTGGGAAGTTTGACGTCGGGGATCGGAGCAAGCGACGTGAAAGAGAACCTAAATCGTCCTATAAAGTCTCTCCTTTTAAATGGACTGTGGGCATATCGAACTTTTGGCAATACCACTTTTAAGAACTGTTTTTGCATATTACTTTAAGAACTGTTTTTGGAATATCACTTTACGAACTGTTTGGGCTGCCGCTCAGCAGCTGTTTCCGGTTACGGTAGTGTTTGTTTACTTTTGGGGGGGTTTGTTTTCGGTGTTTAATAAACGTGTTGTTTGTTATAAGAAACCCTTGCCAAACTCATATATTTATTGTTGCCTGAATACGTAACATTAAATATGGGGGCTGCGTCTGGATTGAATCATTTGAGTTTAAATGCTTGCTAACCTTTAAATCGGTGTTTTGGAAACGGGGATTACTCAGTTCTTTTGTTTGGCTTGTTGTGGTATTCGGCAGCAATGAATATTGATGAGTTTCTGGCTTCGCCAGCTGCGGAGGTGTTGGCGAAGGCGAAAAAAACTGAGGTGTTTGAGATAGCTAGTAGATTGCAACTTAAAGGTATTTTGCAGACTACATCTAAGGCTGTAATACAGAGAAAAATCGCGTCACACTATGTGGTCTCGGGTGTTTTTGATTAATCGATTTTAGAGTCGTTTCCAATAAGTAATCTGGAGATGCAGTTGCAAATCGAACAAATGAAATTGGAGAGGTGTAAATTGGAGATGGAACAAAAGCAGAGAGAATTTGCATATGTAATGGAGGAATTAAAGTCTGGGAATCAGTCTTCTGGTTCTAAAAAACCGTTTGTTGCTAGTCAAGAAATTAAATTGGTCCCTCCATTTAGTGAAACAGAAGTGGAAAGGTATTTTCAACATTTTGAAACTATTGCTCGGATGTCAGAGTGGCCGAAAGATAAATGGTCAGTGTTGTTACAGAGTGTAATTAAAAGCAAAGCACAACAAGTTTACACAGCTTTAACAGCTGCGCAAGCATTTGATTATGATATTGTAAAGAGGCATATCTTAAACGCATATGAGTTAGTCCCAGAAGCATATAGGGAAAGATTCAGAAGTTTGAAAAAGGCTGTGGAAAAAACTTATGTGGAATTTGCCTATGATAAAGCTATGTGTTTTGAGAGATGGGTTTCTTCTAAAAATGTAAATGGAGACTATGATACATTGAGAGAGCTGATTTTAAAGGAGGAATTTAAAAGAAGCATTCCTGTTGAAGTAAGGACCTACTTAAATGAGAAGGATACTGATTGCAGGACTGTGCCAAATTAGCTGATGAGTATGTTTTGATCCATAAGAATAAATTTCCTCAGGGCAGAAATTTTAAGAGGAAAAATAACATGGAGACTCCAGGTAAATCAGAAATTAAATCAGAGGTTAATGAGAAAGTTGATGAGAAAGGAAAGCCTGTGAAGGAAAGACAGTTTGGTCTTATTTGTAACTATTGTAAGAAGCCTGGCCATGTAATAGCTAACTGTTTCAGATTGAAAAAGAAAGAGAAGGAAGCAGTTCCAGATGCTTGTGTGCAACATACTGAAGCACCTGTAAAGTTACAGGGTTTGATAAACACAAATGAGGCTTTGTTAGAGTCTGACCAAGTTAGAAAGGGATATGATCATTTTATAACTGAAGGGTTTCTATCCTTGAAGGAAGGATCTACTCTGGTGCCAATAAAAATCCTTAGGGATACTGGTGCTTCTCAATCATTGATGTTAGACAGTGTGTTGAAGTTTAATGGAGAGTCTGATACTGGTGAGGTAAATTACATAAGAGGTGTTGGAAGTGATTTTATGCCTGTACATTTACATAAAGTAAATTTAAAGTCAGGGTTAGTTACTGGATTTGTTAAAGTAGGATTACAGTATAGCTTACCTGTGAAGGATATTTCTTTATTGTTAGGTAATGACATGGCAGGTGGACAAGTTTTTCCTGAAGTGCATTTGACAATGGAGTCAGAGGAACCAGAGTTGAATTCTAACACAGATTCTTCCTGTGTTGTGACAAAAGCTATGGCTAAAAAGATTGATGCGCAGAATGAGGTTGTTACTCAGGACTGTTCAACTCAGGATTCGAGTTTTGAGGATGTGTCAGAGACTTTCTTATCTTCGTTGTTTGAACAAGATTCTGGGAGTAAGTCTGACTATAAAGATTTATCTTTGTCTCGGAAGGAGATGATAGCAGAGCAGAATAGAGACTCTGAGATTACAAAATTAAAAGAGCAGGTTTTACTAGATAGTGAAATTGATAAGGTGCCAGTAGGATATTACTTGGAAAAAGGAGTGTTGATGAGGAAGTGGAGATCGTCTACAATTCCTGCAAGTGAGGATTGGAATGTTGTTTACCAGGTAGTTGTTCCAAAAGTTTATCGAAATGAGATTTTGACTTTAGCTCATAGTGTGCCTTTAGGTGGACATCAAGGGGTAAGGAAAACTGTGGACAAGATTTTAAAACATTCTTACTGGCCTGGTCTAAGAAAAGATGTGGCGATGTTTTGTAAAACGTGCCATACTTGTCAAATTGTGGGTAAACCAAATCAGATTACACCAGTAGCTCCATTACACCCCATCCCAGCATTTGGTGAACCATTTTCTAAAGTTATTGTAGATTGTGTTGGTCCATTATCAAAGACAAAAACTGGTTATCAGTATTTGTTGACTATCATGTGTACTTCTTCTAGGTTTCCAGAGGCAGTACCACTTAGGAATATAAAAGCTAAGACTGTGACAAAGGCCCTTATAAATTTTTTTACTTATTTTGGATTACCTAAGGAGATACAAACTGATCAAGGCAGTAATTTTATGTCTGGATTGTTTCAACAGATAGTTTATAAATTGGGAGCTAAGCAAATCACTTCATCTGCATACCATCCGGAATCGCAGGGTGCCTTGGAGAGGTTTCATTCTACCCTCAAGAATATGATTAGGACATTTTGTGTGGAAAATGAAAGTGACTGGAATGAGGGTATAAACTTACTTTTATTTGCAGTAAGGGAATCGGTACAGGAATCTTCAGGTTTTAGTCCATTTGAACTTGTGTTTGGGCATAGAGTTAGAGGACCTTTAGCTTTATTGAAAGAACAGTGGATTAGTAAGGAAGTACACACTAATTTGTTGGACTATGTGTTGAAATTTAAGGACAGGTTACATAAAGCTTGTAGCTTAGCTAAGGAAAATTTAAAGTTGGCTCAGGAGAAAATGAAGATTTGGTATGATAAAGAAGCTAGGATGAGGATGTTTAAGCCTGGAGATAAGGTGTTGGTTCTTTTCCCAGTGCAGACAAATCCTTTACAAGCTAGATTTCATGGTCCTTATGAAATTGTGTCTAAAATCAATGATGTGGATTACGTGGTAAAAACTCCAGATCGTAGAAGGTCAACACAACTTTGCCATATAAATATGTTGAAACCATATTTTGAAAAACAATCTGATACTGTGACTGTTGTGGTTAGTGAGAATGAGTTTGATTTAACTAGGAACATGATAGATGATTCATCTGACTTTCATTCTAAATCCAACATTGTTTCTGTTAGGTTACCAAATTCAACCATTCTGGAAAATATTGATGAAAAATTAGCACATTTACAGTTAGAGCAGAGACAACAGATGAAGGAGTTGATTTTTAAATATAAGGAGTTGTTTCCAGATGTTCCGAGAAGGACTACTATAGCTTCACATGATGTAGATGTTGGGGATGCCAAACCTATTAAACAACATCCATATAGGATGAACATGGAAAAATGTGAACTTGCTGAGAAAGAAATTGAATATATGTTAGAGAATAATATCATTAGACATTCTAACTCAAATTGGAGTTCGCCATGTGTTATGGTGCCAAAACCAGATGGTAGTATTAGGTTTTGTACAGATTATAGGAAGGTGAATGCTGTAACGAAAACAGATGCATATCCAATTCCTAGAGTAGATGATTGTGTAGATAAAGTTGGAAAAGCAAAGTTCCTTACAAAGATTGATTTATTGAAAGGGTATTGGTGTGTTCCATTAACGGACAGAGGTAGAGAGATTTCTGCATTTGTAACTCCATCTGGATTATATGAGTATAATGTTCTTCCATTTGGGATGAAGAATGCCCCAGGTACTTTCCAGAGGATGATTAACTTTATGATTCAGGGATTGAAAGATACTGATGCTTATATTGATGATTTAGTGACAGGAAATGATACTTGGGAAGCACACATTATTGCGATGGAGAAATTGTTTGAAAGGCTTTCAAAAGCTAACCTAACTATTAATTTAGCTAAGAGTGAATTTGGACATGCCACTGTGACTTACCTTGGTTATGTTGTGGGTCAAGGTAAGGTAGCTCCTGTTCAGGCAAAAGTTCAGGCAATTTTAGAGATTCCCACTACAACGGGGAAAAAGACTCTCAGAAGGTTTTTGGGAATGGTAGGAAATTATCGGAAATTTTGTAAGAATTTTGCTAATGTTGCCTTTCCATTAACTAACCTTCTGCGGAAGAATGAGAAGTTTGTATGGACGGTGCCTTGTCAAGAAGCATTTGAAAAATTGAAAACAATGATATGTCAACAACCTGTGCTTAAGGCACCTGACTTTGGAAAACCTTTTTCATTGGCTGTGGATGCTAGTGATGAGGCTGCAGGAGCAGTATTAATGCAAAGGAATGAGGGTGATGAGGTTGATCATCCAGTAGCTTACTTTTCTAAGAAATTTAATAAGCATCAAAGAAACTATTCGACAATAGAGAAAGAATTGTTATCTCTTGTTTTAGCTTTGGAATATTTTGAGGTATATGTTAGTACAACTCAAAAACCACTTATTGTTTACACTGATCATAATCCGTCAGTTTTCCTGAGTAAGATGAAAAACAAAAACAGAAGATTATTAAATTGGAGTTTGATGTTACAAGAGTACAATATTTTGATGACTCATATTAAAGGTGAAGATAATGTGGTTGCTGATTGTCTATCTCGATGTTGAATGTACACTGTAATTTTTTTTATGGAGTGGTTTTTTTTTCAATTGTAACACTCCTACTGTATTGTGAGTTATAAGCTGTTATATGATGGTATTGTATATTGTGTATGTTATAAAATTTATACCTTTGTTTTTCTTGTAAGCAATTGTTAAAAATTTTTGTTCTTGTCAGACCAAAAATGTTTTTTTTGGAGGGAGGTGTTACGTACTCGTGACTCATGACAGTGGTGCCCTTGTCATGTGACTGGGGTTGAAGCTGTACTGGTCTTGAGGTGATGGTCTTGTGATGGTGGAATGACGTCATTTTCCCGCCAGTAGAGATCATATGATGGGTTTTTTTTTACAGGTTATAAAAGGTAGACCCCACCCTGTGGGGAGGGGCAGTTCGTGGCTGGATTTGCCAGGTTGACTTCATGCCACTGCGTGTTTTAAGTGATGACGCAGTTTAGTTGAAGGATGAAGTTTTTATTTAATGCCTAAAGTTTAAGAGGTCATTGCCAGCAGGTTCTTTACGATCCTGTTAGTTCAAAATTAGTGGAGAGTGAAGATTGGAAGTTGGAAGTTAAAGATCGAGGAGAATCACTTTCTACGGTGAAACGGGGGCGACCTTTGTTTGATCCTTATTTGGAAGGATTTCGTTGACTATCTTCGTGTAAATCCCTAGGTTTAACTAGAAAGGATTGAAGGTAGTGGAGAAGGAAAGGTCAGTGCCTTTAAGCCGTTCTGTTTCGTGAATTCTTCGTGGGAAGTTCGACGTTGGGGATCGGAGCAAGCAACATGAAAGAGAACCTAAATCGTCCTATAAAGTCTCTCCTTTTAAATGGACTGTGAGCATATCGAACTTTTGGCAATACCACTTTTAAGAACTGTTTTTGCATATTACTTTAAGAACTGTTTTTGGAATATCACTTTACGAACTGTTTGGGCTGCCGCTCAGCAGCTGTTTCCGGTTACGGTAGTGTTTGTTTACTTTTGGGGGGTTTGTTTTCGGTGTTTAATAAACGTATTGTTTGTTATAAGAAACCCTTGCCGATCTCATATATTTATTGTTGCCTGAATACGTAACACTACATTTTAGCCTAATGCCTTCTCTACAATTACGACAGTAAAGCTCTGCACCACATTCAGATTCAGATTCAGTGTATTGTCATTTAGAAACCACAAATGCAATGCAGTTAAAAAATGAGACAACGTTCCTCCAGAATGATATCACAAAAGCACATGACAAAACAGACTACACCAGAAAATCCACATAACGTTTGGCAATCCCCAATCCAGAGTCCAGAGAGGCAGCTGTGTATTAATATCTCCAGAAAGGAGATCCAAAATCCACCAGACAAAACAAGACCAAAAACTAAAGCTATAAGACCTGCACAAAACCACATAGTTACTACAGTGCAAACAATAGCATAATTGATAAAAAAAAACAGACCATGGGCTCGGTAAAAATAGTCCAAAGATGTTAAAAGACTATAAGTTTGAAAGAAACCACCACACAGTTTCCACAAGTCCTCAGGATCCCGATAGACTCGTCATCCCACGCAGGTGGCAGAAGGGAATACCCCTGCTATGGACTTCCACGGCGCTGCCCGACTCAGCCTCACAGACACAGCACATGGTGAAAGTGCCCCAACCGCAGCGGACTCTGAGTCCGTCGAACTTCCGAGCCTCCGACCATCCCCTTCGGCACAGCTTCTCCAAGCACCATCCTCTGCCGAGCGTATTAAGACGCCCCTGCCAAAGGGGACCGGCAACGCGACCCCGAGGACTGGGCACACAGCTGCTACATGACCAAACCTCTGGCACTGAAAACATCTCATGGAATTGAACTACACAGAGGAGATGTTAGGGCTAAGTTGTTTTTTTATAACGCAGAGAGTGGTGAATGCATGGAATCTGCTGCTGGCGGCGGTGGTGGAGGAGAATACGAGACTCCTGGTTAGGTACATGGATCTTAGAATAATAGAAGGCTATGAGTAAGACTAGGTAGTTCTAAAGTAAGGGCATGGTCAGCACAGCTTTGTGGGCTGAAGGGCCTGTATTGAGCAGTAGGTTTTCTATGTTTATATATTTCATATAACTCCTACGTTAACCCAACTAACCAATAAACTACATTGGTCTCAATACCTCCTTGTGCAATTGATTCTTGGAATTCCTCACTGGCAGACAACAGTCAGTTCAGATTGGCAACCACATGTCCTCGACCATCCCCATCAGCACAATTGCACCACAAGTCTATGTGCTTGCTCTCCGGCTCTGCTTCTTTTACACTAATGTCTGCGTGATGAAGTACAGTTCAAATACCATATACAAGTTTGCTAATGATGCCACCATTATTGGCCAAATCAAAGATAGTGATGAATCGGCATGTAGGACAGAGAATGAGTAGCTGGCTGAGTGTTGTCGCAACAGCAACCTCTCACAACGCCAGCAAGACCAAGGAGCTGAAATAGATTTCAAGAGAAGGAAATCAGAGGTTCATAAGCCAGTCCTCATCAAAGGATCAGATATATAGATGGTAAACAACTTTAAATTCCTAGATGTTATTATTTCAAAAGGGCCTACCCTTGGCTTAGCATGGAAGGGATTAAAATCATTCTGATTTCGTAAATTTCTTCCTATTTAAACACACCAGATGGCTTTTCCCTGTACTGTTACACAGTATATGTTACCATCTCTTTTGGAAGCAATCTTCCCCTGCAAATCAGACAATTTGGAATCTGGAACCATCATTTCCTTTCTCTCTGGGAGCCATTCTACAGAGTTTGTCTCTTCCTCTGGTGCCAAAGCACTGTTGATCATTCTGGTCATCAGTGACCCTTGGGGTAAAGGTCCATTGTTCAAGATGCACAAGGCTTGGAGTGGTAGAGTCAACCACCCTAGTACATTGTGAGTTGGTGTTAATGGATGAACATACTGCTTCAAGAGCCCATTCTACTATTTAATTAGCCATGATGCCTTGGGGGTAATAGGATCTGTGATTCACCTTCATTGGCAGCCCAGTCTTCCACTCGGCTTAACTGAGAAATGAAATGAATTACCAAGTTATATTTCTTTGCAGATCCCCTGACAACTGATTAACCAGCAATCCCTTTAGAGTGAAATCCTGATTCGTCTGTGTACAGGGAATTGCCATTAATAGACCTGAATATGTATCAACCATTAGTGAACAATCATTTCAATCGTTGCTGCAGTGGCAGGTGTCTGATGCAATCAGCCTGCCATATCTGGGCTGGGCCAGTTCCCTTTCTAATGTGGGCATCTGGTTTCTCTGGAAAGCTCTCCCCTTGACCTGTTGCTCTGAAGTGATTGCATTATATGCAGCAGCTTTCCACACCTCGCCAGCTTTCCAGCAAAAAAGGCAGGTGTGTTGTTTGCTTCAGACTGTTCATACGGCACTTCCAGCATAAAGGGAGGCGGCTGGCTCTGGGAGGGGAGACTTAATTATCTCTGTTCACTGCTCTAGGGGGTATGCGGGATACACGTTTATGCACTTGCTGACTCTCTCCAGGCTCTCACTAGCTCATTCTGCAAAGTTCCACTTCACAATAGAGGCTTGCTGTAACCTTTCCAACTTGTTTGCCAAGTCCTCTGAGAGCACCCACGTCATAATGGGTCAGTCGTGCCTCAGTCAACTCGCTTCCCTCTGTAACAGCTTCTGTCTCCACTGAAATCTCTGTGACCAGGACAGCACCAGCTAACGAGGGGCCAGTTCAGTCAGCTGCTGATACCACGTCATTCTCCTGTTACCGGTTGACCTCCTCACTAGCCAATGAGGGCTGTTGGGCTTTGCAGTTAAATATCTGATCCCACTTTGTTCTAATAATCCCAATATCATGTAGGAGACTCCGAGTGTCCTCCCTGTATCCAATATCGACTCGTGCTGACCATGGCACTGGGTAGTGTATTGTAAAATACCTCACTAACCACACTGAAACAGATGTCTTCAGTGTCCAGAGTTGGAGTGAGTAAAGTTATCCCCTCTGGTTCAAGAGCCTGATGACTGAAGGGTAATAAACTTTCTTGAAGTTTATTTGTCCTTATATTAAAATAAATCAACTTTAGTCCATCAGATCTTCCTCCCTGCCTTGCCCTGCCTGTCTTATCTACTGAACCCAATCATTTTATTTTTGTTTAATTTGCATCAGCTTTCCCATCTGCCGCACTACTGCTTTGGATCCCAGCACAGTTCAAATGAGTTAGGGGTCAGAAGTGTGCGAAGTTACCATTAATCAGGAGAAGGTCTTGGAAGTTTGAAAGGTAGATAAGTCACTGAGACCAGATACTGTACACCCCAGGGTTCTGAAAGGTAGTATGGCATCCGCTCATCTCGTGAGACCATGGATCTGCGCCTGGGAAGTCTTCTCCAGGGCAAGGTTGTATGGAAGGCCGGCTGTTTCCCATGCAGCAAGTCTCCCCTCTCCATGCCACCGATGTTGTCCAAAGGAAGGACAAGGGCCGATACAGCTTGGCACCAGTGCTGTTGCAGGAGTTGCCAGAACGAGGCTGAAGACAATATCAGACTGCCTTAGTGACTCCAGCTCTGGATTTGTCCTCAGAGTTTACTCCCGAAGCCTTTCCCATGAGTGTGTATGGCCACAAGGCAGCAGAGGTTTGAAATCATAGTTTTCCCTCTCTAAGATGGACTGCCTTCCCAGGCTGATGAGGTCCATCTACCCGAAGCACTGGTTTCAAGGAGCCAGGACCAACCTTCGTCCCTTCTCCTGTCAGTAGAAACAGTTCCACCAGGCTTAGAGGCTAAGCCACACGAGAATGCCAGGAGTTGGACTTGGTTGTCAGAGGCTATTTGAAGTGCATGTCGTAGGGTGCACTTTTAGGTAGTGGGAGCTTTGAAGTAGTGAAAGGCATTGTGGAGACATTAGTATGATCTTGTACGCATCACAGGATTATGGAATGCTTCTGAAGACTGAAAAATTGCAAATGTCACTCCGCTCATCATGAAGGAAGAGAGGCAGAAAAAAGGAAACTATCGGCCAGTTAGTCTAACTTAAGTAGTGGTAAAAATGTTGGGATTGTTGGTTAATGATGTGGTTTTGCTGGTACTTGATAACATAGGCCATAGTCCACATAGTTTCCTCAAGGAAAAATCTAGCCTGACAACTCTGTTGGGATTATATGAAGAAATAACAAGCAGGATAAAAAAAGCTGA
This sequence comes from Hypanus sabinus, assembly GCF_030144855.1. Classification (NCBI taxonomy): domain Eukaryota; kingdom Metazoa; phylum Chordata; class Chondrichthyes; order Myliobatiformes; family Dasyatidae; genus Hypanus; species Hypanus sabinus. The sequence goes on along the minus strand of NC_082716.1, from coordinate 114,376,920 downwards.
ATTGGTGAATGTTGTCTACTTGATTTTGAGAAGGCTATTGAGAATGTCCCTCACATGAGGCTGCTTAACAGACTGCAAATCCGTGATATTACAGGAAAGATGCATGGATTGAGCATTGGCTGATTTGGCAGGAGGCAAAGCGTGAGAATACAAGGGAACCTTTCCGTTTGGCCACCTGTGAATAGTGGTGCTCTGCAGGGGTCTGTATTGGGACTGCTTCTTTTAACATTACATGTTAGTGTTTTGGATGACAGAATTGATGAGCTTTCAGACAATATGAGGATAGGTGGAGGGGCAGGTATTGTTGAGGGACAAAGAAGAATGGCTGCAGAAATAACAGAATACAGTGTTGGGAAGTGTAATGTCATCCAGTTTGATAGAAGGAGTAAATGGAGAGAAAATTAAACAATATGAGTGGCAAAGGCACTTGAGAGTCCTCAGTGCAGGATTCCAAAATGCTAATTTGCAGATTGCGTTGGTGGTAAGGAAGTCCAATGCCATGATAGCATTCACTCGTAAGGCCTCAATTAGCATATTGTGAGCAGTTTTGGGGCCCTTATCTAAGAAAGGATGCACTAACATTCCAGGGGGTTCAGAGAAGTTCCACTGGAATGATTCTGGGAATTAAAGGGTTACAATATGAGAACCAATTGATGACTCTGGCCTGGTACTCATTGGCATTCAGAAGAATAAGGGGGTGGGGATTTCTTTGAAACCTATCAAATGTTGAAAGGCCTCGAAGGAGTGGATCTGAGGAAGACATTTCCTATGTGTGAGGTGCAGAGTATAAGACCAGATGGCACAGCCTCAGAATGGGGGGGGGGGGGGCGTGGTCATCCATTCAGAACAGAGATTAGGGGGTATTTCTTTAGTCAGAGACTGGTGAATCTGTGGAATTCATTACCAGATGCAGTTGTGGAGGTCAAGTCATTGGATGTGTTTTCAGCAAAGTTTGATAGGTTCTTGGTCATCTGAGCATGAAGGGTTACAGAGAGAAGGCAGGAGGGGGGCTGAGAGGGAAATAGATCAGCCGTGATGAAATTGATGAAATTGTAGAGCAGTCTCGATAGTCCAAATGGCCTTATTCTGTTCCTATACATTATGGACGTCTGGATGTTTGTCCGTCTTGATCATGTGTGGTTTTTCATTGATTCAATCGTGTTTCTTTACATCTGCTATGAATGCCTACCTAAGAATGAATCTCAGGAAAGCACAGGGTGGTATATTTGCACATTGATAAGAAATTTACTTTGAAGTTCCCTCATATTGAATAGGGCTGCCATGCGTAAAGGGCTTGGATGGGACAGGAATTATTAAATGTGTCCCAGAAAGTCTTCCCCAATAATATGTTGATGGCCCTACTACAGAGGGAACAACAGTGGACCTCCCATTGGGAAATGCAGCTGAGCAGCTGACTTAAATGTCACAGAAGGAACATTTTAGAAACAATGACATAATGGTTTGTTACAAAATACAATAAATTCTGGTTAATTAGGCCAGAATTAATTAATAAATTGGGAAAGCTGTTTATTTGGAACAGATGAAGAACAAAGACAAATCAGGAAAATACCTGGGTGTCATGGTCTGGTCGGTGAAATCTGCATTCCGGTTCATGGTCTGGTCCGTGGATTCCGTACTCTAGTTATTCATTTTTCCCCTTGGTCCATTGTGTGTCCTGATTGAGGCAGCTGATCCTCATTTTGGGCTTGCAACATAAGTAGCTCAGGGGCCCAGCAAATCCTTCATTAGACCGTCCCCGTCCAAAACCCATACCAAGAAGTTCGGCATCCGAAACCCACATCAAAAAGCTTGGCATCAGAAACTCATAGCAAGAAGGGTCCAGGCCCTGTGTCCAAGAAGAGTCCAGGCTCTGTGTCCTGTATCCAAGAAGAGTCCTAGCTCTATGTCCTGTGTCGAAGAAGTTTCTGATCAAGCCAAGCCTGAGTTCCTGATCAAGCCAAGCCCGAGTTCTAAGGCAAGCCAAGTCAAGACCCAGGTACCGAGTCCCTGCCAAGGCCCAAATTCCAAGTTATGACCCGAATTCCCTGTCAAGTCCACGTCCCAAGTCCAGGTTTTCTGATTTATTATTCTATGCCTATGTCCATGTTGTCATCTTGTCCTCACTCCTTGGCTTCCTTAGTATTCTTAAACATAGTCCAGTTGATACTACTTCAGTGTCTGTGTCCTGCATTTGGTCCACTCCCAATGGTCCCTTGTGACACTGGGCTTCTTTTTATTTATATGGGATCACATGCGGGAGACTGTGTTGAGCTGTTTCAAACTAACAGTCATCTGCAAGTTGTACGTCTGTTAGATACTACACTCAGCTTAGAGCAGTTTTGAAATAGTGTCACTTGCATTTGTTTGTGTACAAAAAACTGTGATTTTTTTCACTGATAGTTGGTGAGTAATAAGCAGTAAGGTTTTTCAGAACTGTTTTGATCACTGCACCTTCTGGCATTCAAACTTGTAGATGCCAGAAATGGCTGGGATGATAAATTAAATGATTTCACTGTGTCAACAACTTTGGCACTACGAACAGCTTGAAGATGTCGACAATCATATTGAATATTGAATATTGCAATGAAAGTGAATATTTGCAGTTTCCAATCATGTAAAACATTGTTTGAAGACTTTTCTATTACCTCTGAAAGCTGTCACTACTGATAAGTTCACTCTCCATCCAAAGAATGTGGTATCATTTTCGGTTGATAACTATTAGAAGCTACAGTGTTGTGGTACAGTAGTAGTATGGGTAGTGTTCTAATCTGTTTTGTATTTCATTTAAATACGTAATTTGTTACTCAGTTAAATGGTAGTTTGTCTTTTTATGCCTTTTTAACTATTTCCACAAAGATTCGGTTAATGGGGCCAAAAGGTGGCCCAGTTAACTGGAATTTACTGTGCTGGTTCACATTTTAAAATTATAAATAAGATCAGGACAATCTCAAAGGTTTTAGAAAGGAACTTGCAAAGGTTGATCAGGAGATGCCGACTGCAGTTTAAGAGATGCCTGGCAGGTAGGAGCCTTCGAAAAATCAGAGTGGGAGAGATCCGGGAGCAATATTTCTATTGGAGTGCAGGGCACTGTTGGCAGGATTAGGGAATCCTGGTTAATGAGGCTCTGGTCAGAAAAATAAGGTGACAGGTGTGACAGGATCTGAAGGATTATTCTAAAGTGGACTGTTCCTTTAACAAGTGAGAGAGGGAGCAAACAGCTTGTGTGCTAATTCAGCAGCAGAGAGAGAGAGGAAGTCTGTGAGTTGCCTTGGAAACTGAAAGGCTGAGCTATATGATTGTGGTGAACTACATATACCTGTCTGGACACGCCCCCCTGCTGACTGCTCCTGTGGCTCCTCCCATGGACCCCGTTATAAAGGTGATTGGGGACACCGCCCCGGCCTCAGTCTCCAGGATGCAGTGTGGTGGTCAATTGCTGCTTGTTCTTTCTTCCAGCCAATAAAAGCCTATATCTTGCCTCATGTCTCCAAGAGTTATTGATGGTGCATCAATTTTATTGGCTGGAAGTTTTAAAACATGGAAAGCATTTTACATCTGGAAAAATTAGACTTGGACCCCCAAGACTCAGAAGCAGCTCTTGCCTTTGAACTCTGGCTTGCATGCTTCCAATCATACTTGGAGGAGGTTTGTGTGACTGAGCCCGCTATTATGCACAGAATCCTCCTTTCGAGGGTCAGCCCCAAAGTTTACTCACTTATCAGGGACCTGCCAACCAACCAAGGGGCACTGGACACCCTCAAAAGACAGTACCTGCAGCCGGTGAACACCGTCTACGCAAGACATCGCTTAGCAATGCGGCGACAGCGACCTGGCGAGTCGAGCGCCAAGTTTCTCCGAGCCCTATGGACACTCATGCGAGCTTGCGACTGCAAAGGACTGATGGTGGAACAACATGCGGAGCTGCTAGTATGAGACACCTTCGTTATGGGGATCAGGTCAGTGTATGTGCGCCAGCGGCTGCTGGAAAATGCCGATCTTACCTTACGCTCGGCGATCGAGATGGCCGACACACTGGAGGCTGCTCTGCACAACGCTGACGCTGTCCAGCCGCGCGATCTCCCGCCGGTTCTGTGGATGCTGCAGACCCCACCACCCGCCGCTGCCAGTCGCGAGTCCACGAACTCCCCGAAACTGACCACAGCTGCTGCCAGTCATAAGTCCGCGCAGTGTTACTTCTGCGGACTCGAAAAGCACCCCCAAAAATGCTGCCCAGCCCGAGAAGCGACCTGCTCCAGCTGCAGGAAGAAGGGCCATTTTGCCAAGGTCAGTAAGTCTGAACCATGAGCGGGGTTGGGCAGCGCTGCGTGTGAGGCATGGGGGCCGCCATCTTGGTCGCCGCCATCTTGCCTGCCCGCCTCGTGCGAGACATGGGGGCGGCCATCTTTGTCGGCGCCACCTCGCCCCACCCCCGACCCACCAGTGCTGCTCCGGAAACACGTGAGGAGCAATAAATACACCCCGCTGGTCGAGAGGGTTCACCTTCTGCATGTGAACCCCCAGTATGCCTACATGGTCTTACCTGATGGGCGGGAGGACACGGTCTCCATCTGCGACCTGGCGCCCGCAGGAGCAGCAGACCACTACCCCAAACACTCCATGGTAACTATGAACCCTGTACCTGAGGTGACACTGTGCACACCAAGCCCTACACAGACTCCTCACGACACTCCTATACCAGGTGCCTCACACACGCATGAGGGATCACTGACGCCTAGTGGGCTGACACCTCCAGTTAGACTGGAACCAGCACAACCACCGTCTCCGGTGCAATCACCACCGGCACCTGTACAATCACAGCCAGTGCTACGTAGATCGCAGCGACAGATTCGACCACCTGATAGACTTAACTTGTAAATATACTTGTAAGAAACTTCACCCCATGTGGACTCTCTTTTAAAACAAAGCGGGGGGGGATGAATGTGGTGAACTACATATACCTGTCTGGACACGTCCCCCTCACCCCGCTGACTGCTCCTGTGGCTCCTCCCACTGACCGTGGCACCTCCCACTGACCCCGGTATAAAGGCGATTGGGGACACCGCCCCGGCCTCAGTCTCCAGGATGCAGAGTGGTGGTCAATTGCTGCTTGTTCTTTCTTCCAGCCAATAAAAGCCTATATCTCGCCTCATGTCTCCAAGAGTTATTGATGATGCATCAATGATGGACAGCTGGTGTTCGGCACTAGGGAGATATATACAACAAAAAACAGGATCCGTTTTTGAGCTTCTCAATTTGGACCTTCTGAGGATCCCAGGTACTCACATTTAATTGACTCTGCCTCCCGTTGTTTCTCCCGTCGAGCTCTGTGGGTGACACCCTCCGCCATGAGAAGGTATCTGGCGTCCCTATCACAATCCCTTCCACATCTCCGGGACACTTTTTTCTCCGTTTGTAATGGACCTGTTCGTTATTTCATCCTCCATTGGATCCATGCATGCAATTGACGTTTCTTTGACTTTATCACGTCCTGCAAGGATCGCAAGACCTTCCATCTACAGACCCCAGAGCCTGCTGACTCCAACACCAGCGTGCATGAACTTCAGATCACTGCCCCGGCCGTCGATCTCGGCTGCCCCAGCAATCCAGAGCATATTCAAAACCTGGACTTCAGCACCATCAATGCGGGTTCCAACAACCATGGATTGGAGTCCGTAGGTGGAAGATCTTGCGATCTTTGCAGGACGTGATAAAGCCAAAGAAATGGTGACTGCACACATGGATCCGACAGAGGATGAAATAATGGACAGGTCCATTACAAACAGACTCCAGCACCATCAATGCAGGTTCCAACGATCATGGACACCTTCAAAGCAATTTTGCAGCCTCCAACTGTGATTCTAGCCTTGAACTCCAGGCCGGGACTTTACAAGCTGCGATTGTGACTCCCGTCTCCCCTTCCCCCACCACCACTCTGCAATCCCTTCTCCCTCAGATCCCACCGTCAACTCCTGGACCCTCAGAGACTCCATATTCCTCTCACCCCAACCCTCCCCTCTCCACCCACACCACCAGCCTCCCGCTCCCCCCTCTGATCCCATCTTTCATCCATGCCGGGTCTTTACCATTCCCTCTGACCTTCAACTCTCTGAAATAGAGCTCAGTAAGAGCCTCACCTTTGTCCCTCTTCGCCCACACCTCAGCGAGTTCCCGGTATGCCATGACGCTGAACTCTTCTTCCGCCAGCTCCATCTTCAAGCCTACTTCTTTGACAAGGACTCTCACACCCCCACCAATGACCCCTTCTCCCGTCTTCATTTTTTTTCTTTTTTTTCAGTTTTAGAATTTTTTATTGGTACATGATCTTTTACAGCCATAAAATGATACAAAACTTCAACAAATTAATATGTATACAATTAATAAAGCTGAAGAAAAAAAGCTGATTGTAATATATAAAAATGAAAAAAATTATATATCTGGAAAAAAAGGAAAAAAAAGAAACCCATCTAACTAAAAGAAGACCCACTGACTACAAAAAAAGGGGAAAACCCCATTAGGAATCAACCCCCGGAGTAATACGTCTTCCCATCATCTATATATATAAAAAGAAAAAGAATCATCAACTGCCAATTCATATTTAAATGGAATAAGATTGGAAGGAAACCATATAAAATAATTCAAATTAAATGATAATATTTGGCAGAAGAGCCCCAACCTCTCTCAAAATCGAATCCGGGATCAAAAGTTCTACTTCTAATTTATTTCCAAACTGAGACATAGCATTACTTGAGAAAACCATTCAGTTAATGTAGGGACAGAGGTATCTTTCCATTTTAGTAAAATAGCCCTTCTTGCCAATAATGTAACAAATGCAATTACATGTTGGTCTGAAGATGAAATACCCTGAATATGATGCGGAACTATTCCAAATAGAACAGTCAATCTATTAGGTTGTAAATTAATTTTCAGAACTTTAGAAATTGTAGAAAATTGATTTCCAAAACAATTTTAATGAAGAACATGACCAGAACATATGTGACAAAGTAGCTACTTCAGTTTTACACCTATCGCAATAGTTGTCTATACTAGGAAATATTTTAGATAGTCTCTCCTTTGTTAAATAATAATGGTGAACAATTTTAAACTGAATTAAACAGTGATTGGCACTTATAGAAGAAGAATTTATGTTTTTCAAAACTCGCAACCAATCTTCATTAACAAAGGTCTCTCTCCCAATCTTGTTTAATCTTTAGTGGTAGGTTTTCTTTTTGTAACAAAAATAAATTATAAATTCTGCTAATGGAACCCCTCACTAAAGGATTCAACTTCAAAATGGTATCCAACAAATCAGATTCTTGCAAATATGAAAACTTAGATAAATATTGTTGTAAAAAATGTCTAACCTGAAGGTATTGCAGAAAATTTGTACGAGCGAGAGAATATTTGTTAATTAACTCTTCAGAAGTCATCAATCGCCCATCACAAATAAATCTGTAAAAGAATGGATCCCTTTATTTCTCCATAGGAGAAAGATGGGATTGGTTATTGAAGGTTTAAATAAAAAGTTTCGATATAAAAAACTAGACAACTTAAATTGTTTAAAATTTTAAAAATTATGAAACTGAAACCAAATCCATTAGGGCTGTTTAATAACAGGGTAAAGATTTAAATTTGGAATTTTAGAGAGGTATAAAGGCAATGGAGCTCCTAATATTGAAGTTAAATGAAATTGTTTAACAGCTTTTAATTCCAAATCATCCCATAGTGGTTTTTGGCTCTTGTCGAGCCAATATAGCCAAAACAATAATTGTCTGATATTACAGCCCAATAATACAGTCTTAAATTAGGAAGTGCAAGTCCACCATCTTGTTTAGATTTTTGTAAATGATACTTATTAATTCTTGGTCTTTTATGGTTCCAAATAAAGGAAGAAGTAAGAGAATCAGTTTGATCAAAAAAATTTCTAGTTAAAAAGATAGGTATATTTTGGAAAATATATAAAAATCTAGGTAAAATCATCATTTTCACAGCATGGATATGACCTAATAAAGAGAGGGTAAGTGGATTCCATCTAGAAAATAGTTGTTTCATGGAGTCCATTAAAGGAACTATATTAGCTTTATAAAGATCTTTATATTTTTTAGTAATTATAATAACTAAGTATTTAAAAGTATTAACAATTCTAAAAGGAATATCGTATATGAAAACAGGAGCATTTAATGGAAACAACTCACTTTTATTCAAGTTAAGTATATATTGTAGCGGTGTGCTACATGCAGCGCTGAAATAATGACACAGAGTCGGTGAACTGCAGTTACAAAAAGATTTTATTCAAACTTCGCGGCCTCGCATTAAAGCCTTCCTGATTCTGCCCTCCCCGGGCGCGGATGCTGTAGGGGGTACATATTCACCGTCCCACGCGGTCTTTTCCCCTTTCTGGTGAAGCAGACTTGGCGCCCTTTTGGGACTGGCCTTTATGCTGGCGCGCTGGCTATTTGTGAGCCGGTTCGAGTGCGCTAGGAAGTGGGTCGCCACAATATCCTGAAAATTTACCAAAATCTTTTAGTGTTTCCAAAAGATTAGGAATTGATTCCTCAGGATTCAAAATAAAAACCAGAAGATCATCGGCATAAAGAGAAATCTTATGTATGGTTCCATTCATAGAGATACCATGAATATGTTTAGCTTCACGAAGTGTTATGGTCAAAGGCTCCAATACAAGATTAAGTAATAAAGGGCTTGATGGACATCCCTGTCTAGTACCACGAGAAAGTGAAAAAAGAGGACCTGAAATTATTAGTAATAACATGCAATAGGATTCTTATATATAATTTGAATCCACCTATTGAAGTTATTACCAAAACCAAATTTTTTAATACTTTAAACAAATATGACCGCTCAACTTTATTAAATGCCTTTTCTGCATTGAGAGAGATAACACATTGAGGTTACTTAGATCATGGTGAATATATATTGTTCATCAATCTCCAAACATTAGAGAAAGAGTAACGGCCTTTAATAAAGCCCGTTTGATCCATAGAGATGATTTTAGTTAAAATAATTTTCCTAGCAGCTAGCCATTATCTTAGAGAGAATTTTTGCATCCACATTTAATAGCGAACTAGGTCTATATGATGAACATTCAGTAGGATCTTTATCTTTCTTAAGGGTTAAGGAAATAAATGCTTCATAAAAAGAAGTTAAACTACCCTTCTCAAAGGATTCATGAAATATTTCCAAAAGATATGGAGAAAGTAATCTTTCAAATTTTTTGTAAGATCCTACCGAATAACAATTAAGTCCAGGAGCTTTACCTGATTGCATTAATAAAATAGCTTTCTGAATTTCATGCTTGGTAATTGGAGCATCAAGCATCTGTTGATCTTCAACAGAAATTTGAGGAAATTTAATCTTATGTAAAAAAAAGCCTTCACTTTGGAGAAATCTGCAGGAAATTGAGATCTATAAAGATCAGAATAAAAATCTTGAAAAGTATTATTAATGTCTTCATGGTTATTTGCTATATCATTATTTTTACAAATCTTTAAAATTTGTCTTTTAGCTCTAGCTGCTCTTAATTGGGAAGCTAAGAGTTTATTATTTTTATCCCCAAAAATATAAAATTGACTTTTCAATTTAAGCAAATATCCTTTAATAGGATATGGCAATAATAAATTATATTGTGATTGTAATTCTATTCTTCTTTTAAATGAGACAACATTTGGAGAGATTGCATTGATGTTATCTCATTCTTTAATTTGTTCAGAGATTTTATCTAATTCCATTCTTGTTTGTTTCTTCAGTTTAGCTATATACGAAATAATTTGACCACGTAAATAGGCTTTTAATGTATCCCAAGTTACTAAATTTGAGATGTTTCCTGTATTATTAAAGAGAAAAAACTCTTTTATCTGAGTTTCAATAAACTCAACAAATTCTGAACTTTGTAACAAGTGTTACAGCCATCAGATGCAGCAGTTTAGTGGGGTTTAGTATGCTTTAAATGTATCATCCTGTATGTGTGAAAGAACACGGTGGAGAGCAGGGGAGGCGGACAAGAATGTATAGATATCTTTGAGTGTTCATAGCTATGTTTGTGTGTGTGCATGTGAATGTATCCGAGGGTGTGCATCTGTGCATGTAGAAACATAGAAAATAGGTGCAGGAGTGGGCCATTCGGCCCTTCAAGCCTGCACCGCCATTCAGTATGATCATGGCTGATCATCCAACTCAGAACCCTGTACCTGCTTTCTCTCCATACCCCCTGATCCCTTTAGCCACAAGGGCCATATCGAACTTCCTCTTAAATATAGTCAATGAACCGGCCTCAACTGTTTCCTGTGGCAGAGAATTCCACAGATTCACCATTCTCTGTGTGAAGAAGTTTTTCCTCATCTCGGTCCTAAAAGGCTTCCTCTTTATCCTTAAACTCTGACCCCTCATTCTGGACTTCCCCAACATCGGAAACAATCTTCTTGCTTCTAGCCTGTCCAATCTCTTTAGACTGTTATACGTTTCAATAAGATCCCCCCTCAATCTTCTAAATTCTAGTGAGTATAAACCTAGTCAATCCAATCTTTCTTCATATGAAAGTCCTGCCATCCCAGGAATCAAACTGCTGAACCTTCTCTGTACTCCCTCTATAGTGAAAATGTCTTTACTCAGATTAGGGGACCAAAACAGCACACAATATTCTAGGTGCGGTCTCACCAAAGCCTTGTACAAATGCAGTAGAACCTCCCTGCTCCTGTACTCAAATCCTTTTGCTATGAATGCCAACATACCATTTGCCTTTTTCAACGCCTGCTGTACCTGTATGCCCACCTTCAATGACTAGTGTACAATGACACCCAGGTCTCGTTGATTCTCCCCTTTTCCTAATTGGCCACCGTTCAGATAATAATCTGTTTTCCTGTTCTTACAATCAAAGTGGATAACCTCACATTTATCCACATTAAATTGCATCTGCCATGAATTTGCCCACTCACCTAACCTATCCAAGTCACCCTGCATCCTCCTAGCATCCTCCTCACAGCTAACACCGCCGCCCAGCTTCGTGTCATCTGCAAACTTGGAGATGCTGCATTTAATTCCCTCGTCTAAATCATTAATATATATTGTAAACAACTGGGGTCCCAGCACTGAGCCTTGCGGTACCCCACTAGTCACTGCCTGCCATTCTGAAAAGGTCCCGTTTACTCCCACTCTTTGTTTCCTGTCTGCCAACCAACTCTCTATCCACATCAATACCATACTCCCAATACCGTGTGCTTTAAGTTTGCACACTAACCTCCTGTGTCGGACTTTGCCAAAAGCCTTTTGAAAATCTAAATATACCACATCTACTGTCTCTCCCCTATCCACTCTACTAGTTACATCTTCAAAAAATTCTATAAGATCCGTCAGACATGATTTTCCTTTCACAAATCCATGCTGACTTCGTCCGATTATTTCACCTCTTTTCAAATGTGCTGTTATCACATCTTTGATAACCGACTCTAGCATTTTCCCCACCACCGATGTCAGACTAACCGGTCTATAATTCCCCGGTTTCTCTCTCCCTCCTTTTTTAAAAAGTGGGGTTACATGAGCCATCCTCCAATCCTCAGGAACTAATCCAGAATCTAAGGAGTTTTGAAAAATTATCACTATTGCATCCACTATTTCTTGGGCTACTTCCTTAAGCACTCTGGGATGCAGACCATCTGGCCCTGGGGATTTATCTGCCTTTAATCCCTTCAATTTATCTAACACCACTTCCCTATTAACATGTATTTCCCTCAGTTCCTCCATCTCACTTGACCCTCGGTCCCTTACTATTTCTGGAAGATTATTTATGTCCTCCTTAGTGAAGACAGAACCAAAGTAGTTATTGACTTGGTTTGCTATGTCTTTGTTCCCTATGATCAATTCACCTGTTTCTGACTGTAAAGGACCTACATTTGTCTTGACCAATCTTTATCTTTTCACGAATCTATAAAAGCTTTTACAGTCAGTTTTTATGTTCCCTGCCAGCTTTCTCTCATAATCTTTTTTCCCTTTCCTAATTAAGCCCTTTGTCCTCCTCTGCTGGTCTCTGAATTTTTCCCAGTCCTCAGGTGTACCGCTTTTTTTTTGCTAATTTATGTTTCTTCTTTGGACTTGATACTGTCCCTAATTTCCCTTGTCAGCCATGGGTGCACTACCTTCCCTGGTTTATTCTTTTGCCAAACTGGGATGAACAATTGTTGTAGTTCATCCATGCAATCTTTAAATGCTTGCCATTGCATATCCACCGTCAACCCTTTAAGTATCATTTGCCAGTCTATCTTAGCTAATTCACGTCTCATACCGTCAAATTTACCCTTCTTTAAGTTCAGAACCTTTGTTTCTGAATTAACTATGTCACTCTCCACCTTAATGAAGAATTCCACTGTATTATGGTCACTCTTACCCAAGGGGCCTCGCATGACAAGATTGCTAACTAACCCTTCCTCATTGCTCAATACCCAATCTAGAATGGCCTGGTCTCTAGTTGGTTCCTTGACATGTTGGTTCAGAAAACCATCCCGCATACATTCCAAGAAATCCTCTTCCTCAGCACCCTTACCAATTTGGTTCACCCAATCTACATGCAGATTGAAGTCCCCATTATAACTACTGTTACTTTATTGCACACATTTCTAATTTCCTGTTTAATGCCATCCCCAACCTCACTACTACTGTTAGGTGGCCTGCACACAACTGCCACCAGCATTTTCTGCCCCTTAGTGTTATGCAGCTCTACCCATATCGATTCCACATCCTCCAGGCTAATGTCCTTCCTTTCTATTGTGTTAATCTCCTCTCTAACCAGCAATTCTACCCCACCTCCTTTTCTTTCCTGTCTATCCCTCCTGAATATTGAATATCCCTGGATGTTGAGCTCCCATCCTTGGTCACCCTGGAGCCATGTCTCTGTGATTCCAACTACATCATATTCATTAATAACTATCATCTGCACATTCAATTCATCCACCTTGTTATGAATGCTCCTCGCATTGACACACAAAGCCTTCAGGCTTGTTTTTACAACACTCTTAGCCCTTATACAATGATGTTGAAAAGTGGTTCTTTTTGCTTTTTGCCCTGGATTTGCCTGCCTGCCACTTTTACTTTTCACCTTACCACGTTTTGCTTCTACCCTCATTTTACACCCCTCTGTCTCTCTGCACTTGTTCCCATCCTCCCATGTGTGCATGACTGCGTGTGTGGTTTTGTATCCATGTCTCAGGGTGTGTGTGTGTGTGTTTGAGACCGCCTGCTTGTGCACATGTGTATTGGTGTGTATGTCCCTCTGAATATCCATGTGTGTGTATATCTGAATGTATTTGTCTATTTTGTGTTTGTATTCGTAGGGGTGTGTGAGCAAACCTGTGTGTGTGTCACACTCTCTCTCTCTTTCTTTCTCTCTCTCCCCCTCCCCCACTTTTCTTTTTGTGTGACTGTCTGTGTTTGTGTCAGAGACCAGCAAGTCAACAGTGCACGGTGATAATCAAGACAGCGTGGCTACGGCTAACACTTGGCTGTTGTACATGAAAACATTTAGGACACCACAGGAATCTGTGCATACTGATTCACTGGCATTACTTTATTTGTAAAGGATGATAAAATATCATTATTTTATTCTGAAGAGGGGAGAGCTCAGATAATCTCTACTCAATACATTTCAGAGGGTTGAACAGGGATGGAAAGAGTGAACCGATGAGGAGTGTTTGATGGCTCCGGACCTGTATTCGTTGCTTTATACCAGTCTCTCCCAACCTTTTGAGCTCTGGAGGAAACCTTGAAATAATTTGCAGTTCTCTGGTAACACCTGTGTAAAACCTTATATATCTACAGCCCAAGGTACGTTCGTGTGATCAGTGAGTTGCAGATATATTGATCCAAAAACATTTGTCAATGGTCTTTTGAATAGTGAATACATTTTTAGACACCCTTTCTTGAGAAAAACAGGTAGTTCAGCTTAACCTACCTTTCATGAAACTGAGGCAACACGAGTGAATCTGCAGATGCTGGAAATAAATAAAAATACAAAATGCTGGCAGAACTCAGCAGGCCAGACAGCATCTATGGGGGGAGGTAGTGATGATGTCCTGATGAAGTGTTTCGGCCCAAAACGTCGTCACTACCTCTCCCCATAGATGCTGTCTGGCCTGCTGAGTTCTGCCAGCATTTTGTGTTTTCATGAAACTGATCTCTTTTTTCCCCATTCATAAATTAAAAAACCTCATAAAGCAAACATAACAGATTTCTTTTAAATAATTGGCTTAACAAAAAGGAATTTAATCCTTCTGAAGGCAGCCTCAGTACATTTAATTTGAATAAATGTTGTAATTTGATTTACATAACAATTTACAACATGAACATTTTTTCACAACGTTAAATAGTGAAGTTTCTAAAAATCATTAGCCAAAGCAATATAAATGCAAATACAGCCTAAACACACATTTTTAGACAGGACTTTGAAAACAAACCTGTTCTAACATGATCAGGCTCAAATATTGGCTTAGCATGTGATAGCTAAGTTTTTTTTCCCCAAGACAATGCTCAATTCTGGGTTGAACTTGTGATTTCAACTTCAGATGCAATGAGACTATTTCTGTCTTGCTCCTGATGCTCATTAAAGAAAAACCTTCCTTAAGCATGTAAGAAGTTGAAAATGTTCATGTGCATTCCTATTAATGGCACAATACAGACTTTTGTTATGAAAATCCGAAATTGCCCATCAGGAGTGCACAATCAGACAGCATCTCATGGAAATTTCCCACTTCTGGGCAGTGGAGAGCGGCCAGTGAGTGTATGGGCCAGTGAAGGAGTGGAGCTTTGAGGCTTTGGCTCGAGAGGCTTTGGCAGTTTTGACAGTTGGATTGTGCAATCAAGTCAATCAAGATTTGAATAGCTCAGACTCAGCTGAAAGTAGCTGATAGGGCAATCAAAAATAGAAAAGCTCAAGCAAATAAAAAAGGGGTAACTCAAGCAGAGCAGCCAGTGAGTGAGTGGGCCAGTGAAGGAGTGGAGCTTTGAAGCTTTGACTTGAGAGGCTTTGGTGAGAAGAGGCAGAGGATGAGTTGGTAATGGAGGCAGTAGATAGGGTAGTCCAGTGCTCTGATTGTAGGATATGGGAAGTCAGGGACAGCAAAATTGTCTCTGATGACTACACCTGCATCCAGCTGCAACTCCTGTCAAACCAAGTTATGGAACTGGAGCTAGAGATAGATGAACTTCAGATCACTCTGGAGGCAGAGGCAGTAATAGATCAGAGTTTCAGGGAGACAGTCACCCCTAAAAGTCAGGAGACAGGTAACTGGGTGATTGTCGGGAGGGGGAAGGGGAATAGACAGAAAGAGCAGAGCACCCCTGTGGCCGTTCCCATCAACATTAAGTATACTGTTTTGGATACTGTTGGTGGGGACAACCTACCAGGGACAAGTTGTAGTGGTCGCGTCTCGGGCACCGAGACTGGACCCTCAGCTCAGAAAGGAAGGAGGGAAAAGTGGAGAGCAGTAGTGATAGGAGATTCAATAGTTAGGGGGACAGATAAGAGGTTCTGTGAGAGAGATAGACAATCCCGGATGGTCTGTGGCCTCCCTGGTGCTAGGATCCGCGATATCACGGATTGGGTTCTCGGTATTCTCAGGAGAGAGGGTGAGCAACCAGGCGTCGTGGCCCTTGTGGGGACCAAAGACATAGATAGGAGTAGGGATGAGGTCCTGAAGAAGGAATATAGGGAGTTAAGAAAGAAGTTAAAAAGCAGAACCTCAAGGGCGGTAATCTCAGGATTGCTGCCTGTACCATGAGACAGAAAGGGTAGGAACAGGAATTTATGGCAGATGAATGCCTGGCTGAAGAGTTGGTACTAGGTAATGATAGAGATCTAGAAGATTATAAGGAAGGAGCTTAAGAATGAAATTAGGAGAGCCAGAAGGGGTCATGAGAAGACCTTGGTGGACAGGATTCAGGAAAATCCAAAGGCATTCTACAAGTATGTGAAGAGCAAGAGGATACACTGTGAGAGAATAGGACCAATCAAGTGTGACAGTGGAAATGTGTGTATGGAATGGGAGGAGATAGCGGAGGTACTGAATGAATACATTGCTTCAGTATTCGCTACAGAAAAAGATCTTAGCGATTGTGGGGATGACTTGCAGTGGGCTGAAAGATTGATCGTGCAGATATGAAGGAAGAGGACGTACTCGAGCTTTTGGAAAGCATCAAATTGGATAAGTCACCGCGACCATTCAGGATGCACCCCATGTATGCTAGGCTACTGTGAGAAATGAAGGAGGAGATTGCTGAGCCTCTGACAATGATCTTTGTATCATCAATGAGCAGTGAGAGGTTCAGGAAGATTGGGGGGTTGCGTATGTTGTTCCCTTATTCACGAAAGGGAGTAGGGATATCCCAGAAAATTATAGACCAGTGAATCTTCCTACAGTGGTTGCTATGTTGATGAAGAAGATGCTGAGTGGCAGGATGTATGACCATTTGGAAAAGCAAAACATGACTAGCAATAGTCAACATGGGCTTGTCAAAGGCAGATCATGCCTTAAAAACCTGACTGAATATTTGAGGATGTTACTGAACACATTGATGAAGGTAGAGCCATAGTGTATATGCATTTTAGCAAGGCACTTGATAAGGTACCCCATGCAAGGCTTACTGAGAAAGTAAAGAGGCATGGGATCTAAGGAGACATTGCTTTGTGGATCTGCAGATGGCAAACAGTGGTTATCGACGGGTCATATTCTGCATGGAGGCCACTGACCAGTGGTGTGCCTCAGGGATCTGTTCTGGGATCCCAACTCTTAGTGATTTTTATAAATAACCTGGATGAGGAAGTGGAGGGATGGGTTAGTAAGTTTGCTGATGACACAAAGGTTGAGGGTGTTGTGGAAAGTGTTGGAGCGCAGACGCAGGTTACAGCAGGACATTGATAGGATGCAAAACTGGGCTGAGAAGTGGCAGATGGAGTTCAACCAGGGTAAGTGTGAGATGGTTTATTTTGATAGGTCAAGTATGATAGCAGAATATAGCATTAATGATAAGACCCTTGGCAATGTGGAGGATCGGAAAAATCTTGGAATCCGAGGCCATAGGAAAGTCAAAATTGCTATGCAAGTTGACTCTGTGGTTAAGAAATAATATGGTGCATTGTCCTTCATCAACCATGGGATTGAGTTTAAGAGCCAAGAGGTAATGTTGCAGCTCTATAGGACCCTGGTCAGACCCCATTTGGAGTACTGTGCTCAATTCTGGTCACCTCGCTACAGGAAGGATGTGGAAACCATAGAAATGGTGAAGAGGAGATTTACAAGAATGTTGCCTGGATTGGGGTGCATAATTATGAGAATAGGTTTTGTGAACTCGGCCTTTTCTCCTTGGAGCGACAGAAGATGAGCAGTGACCCAATATAGGTGTACAAGATAATGAGAGGCATTGATTGTGTGGATAGGCAGAGGCGTTTTCCAACGGCTGAAATGGCTAACACGGGAGGGCATCGCTTGAAGTGGAGATAAAAAGAACATAGAACATTAAAAAACCTACAGCACAATACAGACCCTTTGGCCCACAAAGCTGGGTCGAACATGGGCTTATCTTAGAACTACCTAGGTTTACTGATAGCCCTCTATTTTTCTAATCTCCATGTACCCATCCAGGAGTCTCTAAAAAGCCCCTATCGTACCTGCCTTCGCCGCCGCTGGCAGCCCATTCCACGCACTCACCACACTGCATAAAAAAAACTTACTCCTGACATCTCCTCTGTACCTACTTCAAAGCATATACCGTATGCCTTCTGAACCACAGGCTCACCCTGCATAGCAGTTTTTAGTGTCCTATGGACTCGGACCCCAAGAACCCTCTGATCCTCCACACAGCCAAGAGTCTTACCATTAATGCCATATTCTGCCATCATATTTGACTTATCAAAATGAAAGATATCACACTTATCTAGTTGAACTCCATCTGCCACTTCTCAGCCCAGTTTTGCATCCTATCAATGTCCTGCTGTAACCTCTGACAGCCCTCCACACTATACACAACACCCCCAATCTTCACCTTAGCAGCAAAATTACTAAACCACCCCTCCACTTCCTCACCCAGATCATGGATAAAAATCACAGAGCAGGGGTCCCAGAGTAGATTCCTGAGGCACACCAGCCTCCATGCAGAATATGACCCGGCAACAACCACTCTTTGCCTTCTGTGGGCAAACCAGTTCTGGATCCACAAAGTAAAGTCCCCTTGGATCCCATGCCTCTTTACTTTCTTAATAAGCCTTGCATGGAGTACCTTATCGAATGCCTTGCTGAAATTCATGTACACTACATCCACTGCTCTACCTTTATCAATCTGTTTAGTCACATCTTCAAAAAATTCAATCAGGATCGTAAGGCACGACTTGCCCTTGACAAAGCCATGCTGACTATTCCTAATCATAATATGCCTCTCAAAATGTTCAGAAATCCTGCCTCTCAGGATCTTTCCCATCAACTTAACAACCACAGACGTAAGCCTCACTGGTGTATAATTTACAGGGCTATCTCTGCTTCCTTCCTTGAATGAGGGAACAACATTCGCAACCCTCCAATCCTCCAGAACCTCTACCATCCTCATTGATGATGCAAAGATCATTCCCAGAGGCTCAACATTCTCATTGCTCGCTTCCCACAGTAGCCTGGGGATACATCCTGTCCGGTCCTGCTAACTTATTCAACTTGATGCTTTCTAAAACTCCAGCACATCCTCTTCCTTAATATCTACATGCTAAGCTTTTCAGTCTCCTGCAAGTCATCCCTACAATCGCCAGGATCCTTTTCCATAATGAATACTGAAGCAAAGCCTTCATTAAGTACCTCTGCTATTTCCTCTGGTTCCATACACACTTTTCCACTGTCATACTTGATTGGTCCTATTCTCTCACATCTTATCCTCTTGCTCTTCAAAAACGTATAGAATGCCTTGGGGTTTTCCTTAATCCTGTCCACCATGGCCCCTTCTGGCTGTCCTCATTTCATTTTAAGCTTCTTCCTGCTAGCCTTATAATCTTCCAGATTCCTATCATTATCTAGTTTTTGAACCTTTCTTAAGAATTTCTTTTATTCTTGACTAGATTTACAACAGCCTTTGTACACCATGGTTCCTGTACCCTACCATCCTTTCCATGTCTCATTGGAATGTACCTACGCAGAAATCCACGCAAATATCCACTGAACATTTGCCACATTTCTTCCGTACATTTCCCGGAAAACATATGTTTCCAATGTATCCCTCCAAGTTCCTGCCTGATAGCTTTATATTTTCCCCTAATCCAAATACTCTTTTCTGTTCCTAACTCTCTCCAATGCTATGGTAAAGGAGATAGAATTCTGATCACTATCTCCAAAACACTCCGGTCCACGGACCAGACCATGAACTGGAACGTGGACTTCATGGACCAGATCATGACAGTACCCCACTCTATGGGAGCCACCGGGCAATAGAACAGGGTCTCTAGGACTAAGGACAACCTGGATGGGTGGGGGGGGGGTATTCAATCAGGAGGGAACCCAGGATGACGAGAATTAGACGACAGTGTCTGCATTGCTGGGTCCATGTATGGCTGGCTCGGTCTGTCATAAGGTGGGCATTGAGAGCAGATCCAAAAGCAAGACACAGACACTGAAGTACTAGGGACAGAACTAGGTGTGTCAAGAAAGTAAGGGAAGTGGGGAAGAAATGACGCTGGATAAGAAACAGGCCCTGGACAAGACTAGGATGCAGGGCCAGGGCTAGGACTAGACTAGGAAAGCGGGAGTTGGACGAGGAACTAGGAACTTGGAACTAGTAACATGGAACCTGGACAAGGTCTCTGAGCCAGAGATTGGACAGGGACTTGGAAACTGGGTCTCGAGTCGGGCTCGGACTCCGGATCTAGGTGAGGACAAGACGTGGCAAGGCAACAGGACTGGACGTGGGGGCTGGACGCAGGACTCCTGGGCTGGATGAAGACATGAAGCTCAGATTTGGACTTGGGAGACTGGAACACAGAGCCTTGGTCTTGGGAGTCAGGAACACGGAACACAGAGCCTTTGTCTTGGGAGTCAGGAACATGGAACACAGAGCCTTGGTCTTGGGAGACAAAAACGTGGAACACAGAGCCAGGACCCCTCTTTGGGAACAAGATGTAGGGCCGGGACTCATACAAAGAACACAGAACATGACGAGATGCTTTTCAACACAAGGTAGTAGCAAACAGCCGGACCTACCCAGCGAAGGCATGGACAAAGAGACAGTTCCCAACACTAGGTAGCGGCAAATGGTCAGACCTATCTAGCGAAGGTGAGGACACAAAGAGGCAGTTCCAAACAACGAAAGATGGCTCCTTATCTAGACACAGCAAAGCTCCAGTCTTGCTCTGACAGTAGAACGTGACGGTGAGAATAGGTGAGGATGCAGGCGAATCAGGGTAATGGCAAAGACCGCCTGGCTTACCCAACAGAGGCAAGGACAGGAAGGGACAGACCCATTCACAGGCTAATAGCAAAGACGCCCTGACTTACCCCTTTGAGGTCCTGCTTCTCAACTTCATTCCTAACTCCCTGTAGTCTGTTTTCAGGACCTCCTCCATTTTCCTACCTATGTCATTGGCACCAATATATACCACGACCTCTGGCTGTTTTCCCACTTCAAGATATCGTGGATTCAAGATTCAAAAACATTATTGTCATTCCAACCATACATCAGCTCTGCAGGGCAGAATGAGACAGCGTTTCCAGGGGCAAGTGCAATCATAACATAACAAATGCAACAAATAGTAAACACAACAATAAATAGTAAAACAGAACAGCCATAAGTTGGTTAATATCAAGTTATATGTGTCCAGTGCAAGTTAAAAGTGTCCAAAGTAGAGTCAGGTAGAGCAGCTATTTAGCAGTCTGACTGCCTATGGGAGGAAGCTGTTCAGTAACCTTGTGGATTTTGTTTTGATGCTCCTGTAACGTTTGCCTGATGGCAGAAGAACAAACAGTTAATGGAGAGGGTGTGAGGGGTCTTTAATGATGTACCGTGTCTTCTGGAGGCATCAACTCTGAAAGAGGTCTTGGACAGAAGGTAGGGAGACCCCAATAACCTTCTCTACTCCCCTAACCACCCTCTGCAAGGCTTTTTTGTCGGCAGCACTGCAGCTGGAGTACCAGGTCGTGATGCAAAAGGTCAGCACACTCTCAACCACGCCTCTGTAGCATGTAGTTAAGATGTTAGTGGAGAGTGATGCTCGTTTTAGTTTCCTCAGAAAGTGCAATCTCTGTTGGGCCCATTTCACAATCCCAGTGGTGTTCCTGGATCAGGTGAGATTGTCCGAGATCTGCACCCCAAGGAACTTGATGTTTTCCACTCTCTCCAATGTGGAGCCGTTGATGCTGAGGGGTGTGTGCTCAGGCTGAGACTGTCTGAAATCGACGATCATCTCCTTGGTTTTGGTGACATTAAGCATCAAGTTGTTGTCACTGCACCAGCTCTCTAAGTGTTTGACCTCCTCCCTGTACATTGTTTCATCATTTTTGCTGATGAGCCCCACCACTGTGGTATCATCAGCAAATTTAATGATCAGGTTCCCCTTGAGTCTGGCTGCACAGTCATGTGTTAGCAGTGTGAACAGCAGTGGGCTGAGCACACAGCCTTGTGGGGATCCAGGGCTCAGTCTGATGGAGTCAGAGATGTTCCATCCAACATGGACTGACTGGTCTCTCTGTCAAGAAATCCAGAATACAGCAACACACGGCAGTGTTAAGGCCAAGCAGCGACAGTTTCTCCACTAGTCTCTGCGGGATGATGGTATTGAACGCTGAACTGAAATCAATGTACAGGATTCGGGCATAAGTGTCTTTCTGATGTGATCAGAATCATCCCGGACCCTGGCACCCGGGAGGCAAACCATCATCCGCGTTCCTGCATTCACCTATCATACCCCCTAACTACAGAGTCACCTGTCACTGCTGCCATCCTCTTCCTTTCCCTACCCTTATGAGCCACAGGGCCAGACTCTGTGCCAGAGATGTGACCACTGTTGCTTTCCCCAGTTAGGACGTCTTGGAATACTTATTGTTAAGGGGAACAGCCACTGTGGTACTGTAAACTGCCTCCTGCCCTTGCCTCTCCTGACTGTTACCCACTTCTCAGTCTCCTTGAGTCCCGGGGTGACTACCTGCCTGTAGCTCCTCTCTAGCACCTCCTCACTCTCCCCGACCAGACGAAGTTCATCGAGCTGCAGCTCCATTTCCTTAACTCTCTAAGGATCTGCAGTTCGACGCACCTGCAGATGTAGCCGTCCAGAAGGCTTGGGATCTCCAAGACCTCCCACATCTGACACCGAGATCGGCCTATACAATAAAATATTTTGTTTGTATTCTGAACAGATAACCGACCTCGTCTCAACCCCTTATCGCCTAAGCCCCTCTGAGCCAAAGCCTTCCTACTCTGTCTCCCTCTACTCCAACCCACGTTCCGTAAAGCTGTCTTCTTTTTGAACTCTTCCGGCTGTTCTCACTGGCCGACCTGCACGCGCTTGCGCAGTTTGTGCCCCGTTCAAACAGCTGAAGGGGTGTCAGGGGTAGGTTTTTTCACGCAGAAGGTGGTGAGTGCGAGGAATGGGCTGCCAGCGGCGATGGTGGAGGCGGAAACGACAGGGTATTTTAAGAGACTCCGGGATCGGTACACGGAGCTCGGCAAAATAGAGGTCTATGGGAAAGCCAAGGCAGTTCCGAGGTAAGGATGTGTTTGGCACAGCTTTATGAGCCGAAGAGCCTGTATTGTGCTGTAAGTTTTCTATGTTTCTATGCTTCTATTCCATCTCCCTATTTTGAATTATGAAGGCCAATGTGCCACAAGCTCTTGAATAACCCTATCTGTCTGTGACTCCGCTTTCATGTAATTATGAATCTATGTTCCCATATGCCTCTGTTCCACCGCACTCTTCGGAGCTCTACTGTTCACCGTGTCTGCATGCACCTCCAAATCTGTGCGCACCCTAAACCCGTTAATACCCCCATATGCAGATTAGATGATTCCAGAGCAAGAATTATTTTAAACAGTTCAGAAAATAGCTGCTTCCACATTAAAACAGCAAGAAAGTTAAAATCTATTATTAAAGTGCCTATCAATGAAACAACCGAGAGTTTCGTCACATCCACAAATCTATCGACACCTAGCACTAAATCCGCCAACACTCCCAAATCTGTGCGCACTCCCAAATTCATGTGCAGCTCTATACTCAACAACACAGCCCTAAATTTGCACACAACACCAAATCGGTATGCACCCTTAACCTGCTAACAGCCCCACTGGCATATTCCATATGCCAAGAGCGGGTATCATTTCAAACACTTCACAAAATGGATGCCTCCACCTTAAAGTAAGAAGCATGACTGTTCATTCTTCAAAATGTTTTGATTATGACAGTATGTATAAATTAAACAACTTTGAGATTCGACTCCCCAACAAATCAGCGGACACGACCAAATCTGTATGCACCCCAATATCCGCCGACACCTCCATATCTGCGCAAATCCCCAAATATATGTGTTCCCCAAATCCATCTGCATTCCATATTCGTTGACAAACACCTAAATCCGCGCACATCTCCAATTCAGTGTGCACACCTAAACTCGAAGCCACACCAGAAAGCAGTGTGCACCCCAAAATCCACCGACACATTCAAATCAGTATGCGTCTCCATATACGCCAACACCTGACATTCAGTGTGTACTCCAAATCTACCGACAGGCCCAAATTTAGAGACAGTCCCAAACTAGTGTGCACTCTTATATCAACGGACAACTTGTCAGAGAATTTACTACCGATCGAGCATAAATTCGGCAAAGTCATAGAAGCTGGTTACCACTTTTATCTCGTGAAGTCACGGGAAGCCGTTCTGCATGTCTCTCTCAACGCAAGGTTAAAATTCCAATTTATACAATAAAGCTAATTGCACTGGGTCAGCCGGTCTCCAGGCACTGTTTGCACCATCTGCAAAACATTATCACCTATACAAACAAAGGAAATTCTGCAGATGCTGGAAATCAAAGCAACACACACAATTTGCTGGAGGAGCTCAGCAGGCCAGGCAGCATCTGTGGATGTAATACAAGCACAGGCATTAAGATTGTGTTGTGGTGCAGTAAGGTCGTCCAACGTTTCGGCTCCACTGGATGAAATGGGACAATTGACCTTACAGTGACAGAGGTTGAAGTTGATGTTAACATACTGGATTAATTTGAAGGGCAAAGAAATGATCATCCTGTTTAAAGTGTGATGAAGTAACGTTAGCAACATCACAAGGAAAGTGTTTAAGTTATGGGTGGGTGGCTGGGTTCTTATAATGCTAGGAACATGGGTTTGTTGGATCGTTGTATCCAGAGATACCGGCCACGTGACAGATGCACTGCCACCTGGCTGGTTGGAAGACACCACATTTGGTCCCTCCCAACTAATCAATGCACACCTAAATTATTGGTCACCTTAATTGGATTATCGCGCCCAGCCCCATGCTATAAAAGATGAGACTTGTCCCTGGCTCAGTCTCTCTTACAGACCACCTCATTGAAGGTAAGTGCATTGATTTATGTTTGGGAAGGTCTATCGTTTGTCCTGGTAAGGGAGCCGCGACTATCCAAGGTCAAGGGGGATAGCTGTTATAGTGCTTTTCCCTTGTTCTTTGTTTGTGTAACTGTACCCTGTCCCCACACCGCTTCCTGTGTATTGTAGTTGCTTGTTTTGACCCGACTTCCCCTTTAATAATAAATTCCTTATCATTAAAACTGTGTGTGTCCAGGCCTCTACTGTTGAGACTCAAAGAACCAGTTATTTCCATCACAACAATCGTGCAATATGTTCTGCTATAGCTTTCTCGATAACATCAACTTTTTTCCAATAAGTCATAATAATATGTTTTATAGCATAATAATGTCTTAATAATAAGTGAGTATTATCACAATTTGGTGTACTTCACTATGCAAGGGGATTGTTAAAATCTGGATCACAGGAGAGGGAATTTGTTGAATGCTTACCTGATGTCTTTTTAGAGCAGCTTGTTCTTGGGCCTACTCGCAAAAAGGCTGTCTTAGATTGGGCGTTGGATAATAACCCTGATCTTATTCGGGAGCTTAATGTAAGCAAACCTTCAGGAGCAATCATCGTAAGGTGATTGAAATCATACTGCAACTGGAGAGGAAGAAGCATAAGTCACAGTTATCAATATCATGATGGAATACAGACAATTATAAAGGCATGTGAAAGGCACTCGCCCAGTTGGATTGCAGCAGAATACTGGCGGGGAAGATGGCACAGGTTTCAGGGAAGAAGTCACAAGGCTCAGGATATGCCCTACAGAAGTTGTCAAATATACAGGAGGGCAATCGTAGCTGAAAAAGTAAGTTAAGTATTGCAAAAAAGCAAAGGGTATGTAACGTTGCAAAAATAGGTGGGAAGTTGGATGTTTGGGAAACTTTTAAAACCCAACAAAAGGCAACTAGAAAGGTACAAGAAGGGAAAAGATAAAATACGAGGGTAAATTTTCCAAAAAATATAAAGCAGGACAATATTCTTGTCCAGTTATATAGAAAGTAGAAGGAGTAAAAGGGGGTGAAATTTGATACGGTTCCACTGGAAAATGATGTTGGGAGGTCATAATAGAGGACAGAGAAATGGCAGACAAACGTAATGAATACCTTGCATGAGTCTTCACTGTGGAACACACTAGCAATGTGCCAAAGCTCCGTGAGTGTCAGGGAGCAGGAGTGAATTACATTGATATTTGAAAGGAAAACGTGCGAGACAAATGGACTAGCTTGAGAACAGAGGAAAGCAGGATTAGTTTTTAAATATAGCCAGAGAGTAATAAATAGGTGAAATGCTCTGCACAGGCTGCGATGGAGGCCATATCCGTGGGTATATTTAAGAAGGAACTTGATTGCTGATCCGCCAGAGCTTCCACCGCTCTCCATGGCAGCGCGTGCCAGGGACCTATCTCCCTCAACGTTAAGAAATGCTCTCGTTCAGCATATCTTTAAACATACCCTCCCTCTGACCTGAAAGCTATGCCTTCAACTATTGGACATTTGTTAATGGGACAATTATGCTGACTGTCCATCCTTTCTATGTCTCTGGTGTGTTATAAGTTCTGCCAGGCCTCCCCTTGGCCCACTAGTCACCGAGGAAAACAGTCCCCGCCCAACCATTTCCCCCTTTTAACTCAAGCCTTCTAATCCAGCCAATATCTATGTGAAACTGCCGTGCTCCACCTTCATTTTTCCTACGGCGTGGTGACCAGAACCGCACACGGTGATCCACATGCGACCAACGTAATGAATTGTATTACTATTCCATTGTTCTCCAGCACCTCCAATTCCTTTATGGTGACGGCAGACGTGCTCCCCCCCCCCCCCCCCCACGACCTTCTGGTCCTCACGGCACAGAACAGAGGGACATCCCTTTAGAACAGAGATGAGGAGGGGTTTCCTTTGCCTGCGGATGGTGAATCTGTGGTATTCATCGTACACGTGGTTGCTTGTGTGCAGCACTTCTGCTGGTGCTCAGAGATATCGGAGACTAAATTTCCCCCTTCTAGGAGAGCACATCGTATATTTCACCTACACTGAATTTGCTTCAATGCTGGTCTGCCTGTTGCTACTAATGTTATAATTGATCGGTAATGGAGATAACGTCTGTTTTCCAAAAAAATAAAAGGAATAGTGTAATGATGAAATGTATGCTTCACACTGTAAGCATTAAGAAACAGAATTGCACCAAGCCTCTCTACTGAAAATTAACCGAAGCAACATCAAGTGAAGGTCCATTGAATTCCCCTTCTACAGCAGAATGTGTTAGACAATGACACAGTGGGTAAAAATAGCTGACACTCCGTGTTTGTTCACCGGATTGTGTCTAATGTCACCAATAGAATCACTAACTGCTTTAACCATGGTTCCGCCTGGTGTATAAGAACTCCTTGAATCAGTGCATGTGGAAAGATGGGACAATTTGTACACCAGATCGCTGTTTCAATTAGAAAATGGGATATTCCGCAATTTACAACATTGTCAGAATTTACTGTCCTCTGCTTGCAGCAGTAGGTGTGCCAGGTAATGTAAAGTCTTTGTATTGCACTCAGGGCATCGTAGATTGACTGTATGTTGATGTGCAGCATGTCCAGCTGTCCAATTCCTCTTCTGTTATTGGATGATGGAAAGAAAACTGCTCCGTTAATTTAGATTCGAAATGCAAATCACGTTAATTGAATGATTTAAGTTTTCATGGGGATATGATTGTGGTGTTTGATATATTTATATAATTAATGTAATATTACTCAATAATATATATTATAATAATATTAATATTACCCTGGAAAATTGCAAATGTTACTCCGCTATTTAAGAAAGGTGGGAGGCAGCAGAAAGAAAATTATAGACCTGTTATAGACCAGTGGGTGGGAAGTTGTTAGAATCAATTATTAAGGATGAGATTACGGGGTACCTGGAGGCACATGACAAAACAGCCAGCATGGTTTCCTGAAAGGAAAATCCTGCCTAGCAAACCTACTGCAATTCTTTGAGGAAATTACAAGCAGGGTAGACAAAGGAGACGCAGTAGTCGTGGTGTACTTGTATTTTCAGAAGGCCTTTGAGAAGATGTCTCACATGAGGCTGCTTAGCAAGATAAGAGCACATGCAATTATAGGGAGGTTAATAACATGGGTGGAGTATTG
Source organism: Hypanus sabinus (assembly GCF_030144855.1). Lineage (NCBI taxonomy): Eukaryota > Metazoa > Chordata > Chondrichthyes > Myliobatiformes > Dasyatidae > Hypanus > Hypanus sabinus. Next base: position 114,349,202 of record NC_082716.1, on the reverse strand, counting down.
GCTGGTTGGCAGAAAACGAGAGTGGGAATAAAGGTTACCGGTTACCAGTGGAGTTCCACAGGGGTCAGTGTTGGGACCATTACTTTTTACGTTGTATGTCAATGATTTGGACTATGGTATTAATGGATTTGTGGCTAAATTTGCCGATGATACAAAGATAGGTGGAGGAGTGGGTAGTGCTGAGGTAACAGAGCCTGCAGAGAGACTTAGATAGTTCAGGGGAATGGGCAAAGAAGTGGCAACTGAAACAATGTTGGAAAGTGTATGATCATGCGCTTTGTTGGAAGAAATAAATGGGCAGACTACTGTTTAGATGGGGAGAGAATTCAAAATGCCGAGATACAAAGGGACTTGGGAGTCCCTGTGCAAGATAGCCTAAAGTTAATCTCCAGGTTGAGTTGCTGGTGAAGAAACCAAATGCAATATTGTCATTTACTTCTAGAGGTATAGAATATAAGAGCAGTGATGTGATATCGAGGCTCGATAAGGCACTCGTGAGACCACACTTGGAGTATTGTGTGTAGTTTTGGTCTCCTTATTTTAGAAAGGATACACTAACATTAGAGAGGGTGCAAAGAAGATTCACGAGAATAATTCCAGGAATGAATGGGTTTCCGTATGAGGAACGTCTGGTAGCTCTTGGGCTGTATTCCCTGGAGTTCAGCAGAATGAGGGGGGATCTCATCGAAACATTCCGAATGTAAAAAGGCCTGAACAGATTCGACATGGCAAAGTTATTTCCCATGGTAGGGGATTCTAGGACGAAAGGGCACGACTTCAGGATTGAAGGACGTCCAATCAGAACTACAGTGCAGAGAAATTACTTCAGTCAGAGGGTGGTAAATCTGTGGAATTTGTTGACACGAGCGGCTGTGGAGGCCAAGTCATTGGGTGCATTTAAGGTAGAAATAGATAGGTTCTTGATTAGCCAGGGCATCAAAGGGTACCGGGTGAATGCAAAGAGTGGCAGTAACTGGAAGAATTGGATCAACCCTTGACCGAATGCAGGAGCAACTCAATGGGCCGAACGGCCTACTTCTGCCCCTATCTCTTATGAACTTTTGGTCTTGTATATTCCCACGTAGTATTATTGTCAATACAACTGAATTCTAGAAAAGTATAAATATGCTCACTAAACGCGCAGACAGGAAAATACTGCACATACAGTGTTGGCGAAACTGAGCAGATCGCAATCCTTCACGAAGATTTCATCAGGACAGGTTGCAAAGATACTGCCTCAAGTAAAACCTGACAGAGACAGCAATGACACAGTAGGCCCAGTCACCGCTGAGTCCGCTCTTTCTCGTGATATCTCTCTTTGACTTCCGGAAGTCTCGGCACAATTCCCCTCATAATACCGTGGCGTTTCACCGTAGGGACGAGGAAACTCGATACCTCGCAGTTATTGCTTAAATGCTAAAGTATCACTGGTTGTGTTCTCATTTTCCCATTCATTCTCTCTCTCTCTCTCTCTCTCTCTCTCTCTCTCTCTCTCTCTCTCCACTTAAAATTGATTCTTCCTCAGCTGTCATCGCAAACTGAGGGAATTAAAAATATATTGCCTCTGAGATCCATGTGATTTCGTTTTAAGGAGCAAAACAATACTCAGCTATGCAGTAAAAGAAAGAAATGGTAATATCTCTGCACGCCGACTCATAATTGCAATTACATTACATAAAAATGGTGCCAACCTTTCGAGATACCTTGGTCATGTATATTTCAGCCGCGATGCTCAATTTGATGCTCAATGGATGAACATTACTCATTCGCCCAGATAGCAGAGATATCTCAATCATACAAATGCAATATGATTTTTAAGAGTTATTCTGTCTGCCAATTATTTACCCGTGTTTCTCCAAACATTTTGCTTTTACCTATCCAACCAACCATTTATTGAATATGTTGAACTTAATTTAGGTCATTGCTTCCAAATTCATATTGCTTTTCTAAGACTGTTCCACTGATTACGGCTGTCTTGGCAGCGCTAACTTTTTAGCTCTCACGCGGTACCTGTTCGCAAGTTTGTCGTCTCTCCCTTCGTGGGGCATCTATCTTTCAGGACGCCTCGCTGTTATCTCTGTTCTTCAGACTTTAACCTCGATGATCTGTGTCTCTGTGACCAGTCAGCCCTGAGAGCCGGTTCACAAATTCTGAGACCAGGTTTCCCCTGTCATCTCCAAATATCACCCGATTTCCAATTAAATACATTCATGATTTTTTTTGTCGAAGTAATTATTCAGTAATTTAAATTTAAATGGAAGTCAATGAAATAAGTTATTTTAAAGAAGTGTAATGACGTCACATAATGTGAAGTTAAACCAATCTCTACATTTCATGTGCCGTTCTCTGCAAGACGCCATCCTATTTGCGACAGCTCTCGATAGCCTCGCCTTACGAAGCTGGGAGCCGGCCTTTGTTCACTACTTAACAGAACCGCCTGGGGGCGCCCTGCTAGGAGCCCCCCGCTTTCCTTCTGAATGTTAATTTCAGGTTGTGAAACTGGCAAGATCTGAAATTTATAAAAACACAAAATGCTGGCAGAACTCAGCAGGC